>NC_041057.1:33284627-33584627 GCF_900634775.1 Gouania willdenowi | reverse complement strand
TTCATTGACAAAATAATCCCTTGATAAACTATTCAAAACAATGCAATTTAACTAAAAACAAATCTTGAATGAAATAAATAAAGGAATAATACAAATGAAGAAAAGCCAATTAATTGAAATTCTGGATCTATAGTAAACAATGCAAAACTGCATAATAGTTCTTTTTAAAAGTGCAACTGAAAATGTATTTTGTGCCTGAACAATTGCACTGTATTTAGGTCAGATATTGGTTTGATCCAGTAGAGGGCGCTGGTAACCCAGTGGTTGGTTGGCATGCAGATATCTTGCAGTGAAGAAGAGATGCTATGCTAGCAGACGGAGCCAATAGAAAAACGTGACTTTTACAGATATTCACGTAATATTACAAATATTTTTTCGGTGCTAAAGGGGTAAAGAATCATTTATGAACATGTATAAGAGTAGAAGGCGGTCAGAAAGAAAGTATTAGCAGCCGTCAACACTTCTGGATAACGATTAGCGTACTGCGATTCAATTTTCACAGTATCGATGTGAATCGTGATACCTATGAATCGATTTTTAACTGCCTTACGATTAATCGTTACACCCCTAGTTGGATTACAAGTTTGCAGCTGTAATTTTATTTGTGTAAATATTAGTCTACACATTTGTGATTATTTTTTTGTGACTTCACATTCAGATCATCACGCATGTGTGAATATTTTCTCTGGCGTTCACATTTTTCCCATCATTTGTGACATGATGTTTATTTCACGTGTGTAGATTTCTTATACACAAGCTCACATCACATCCTACAACATATCATCCTTCATAGACGACCAGCAATGAGTAACTTCAAGAGGAAGAGTTGAACACACCGTGCTTGGCGAGTCGGACGAGAGCTTTCTTTCGTTCTACATACAAATACAGACTTCTTAATACCTTTTTAATGCAAGTTGAAATTCAATCGAGATTAACTTTACAATAAACTCAAATGGTTAAAAAAAAAAATATATAAAACAATTTCACAATAATACTCAGTGAATTAAAACCACTTTTACTATTTCTAAATTTAAGAACATTATGAAACAATAAGGTTGTTGGACATATTACACAAACGGAGATACTGTTCATTTAAAAACTGGCTTTTAAATTTGTTGGTGAAAGTTTCTTACACGTGACATACACGTGTTCTGCTTTTTCACGCTGACTTCAGCAGTTGTATTGGAAAAATTAAAGCTTTTGTGTTTTGATTTAAGACAAACTTATTATTCTGTCTTATTTTAACTACTTTGATGCTCATTAATAATTCAAAATTAAACTGTAAATTCTTCAAATTTGTAAACCGATCTTAAACAGGTGGGTTTTCTTTGCTTTATCCTTAAACATTGGATAGATTTTTAGAAATTCTGATTATTTTAGTTTTAAGGAGCCAAGAAATCAGTGATAGTTTTAAGGATTCTTCGGGTACAAAACTCACCCCATGGCAGAATTTATTTGTTTGATATAAAATAATTTTATTGAATTCAGGATTATTTTGCTTCTTTTTGCAGTGAACTTGGTTGGACTTGGAGATCAAACTTTTCAACTCAGAAAAGTCGAGTTAATTCATTTTTTTTCAAATCACAGACTCATGATTCGGGAGTCTTGGGATTTCTTCACACGAGGAGTTTTGGTTGTAAATATTGGACAAAGTTAATGTTTACGATTGTCTGCCCCAACCCGTTCATCAGGACAAAAAAATGTTCAACAAACCACAGAAAATTATAATTAGAATATAATCATATGAGATAATCTGGAGTTTGCTCTCCTTGGTCAATAAGCGTGATAGTAATAATAAAGGAGACAAACAAGGTGCCTTTACACCAACAGATTAACTTCTAAAACAATTATGACATTTAAAAACATTTCTTTGACACACAGATACATTAACATGTTTGATGAGACGTTACCTTGGTCTCATTCACGTTGTGGTCCTCTTCTTTCTTCTCTGGTTTTTGCTCATCACCTGCACTTTTCTCATCATCCTCATCAGCTTTATCAGCTCCTTCCTTCTGCTCTTCATCTTTGTTTTCTTCTACAGGTTCTGGTGGAACAACGTCTTCTTCTTCCTAATGGAGACACCAGTGAATCAGAAACATGTTCCTGAGGAGCCGCAGCTCTGCAGAAACCTGACATCAACCAACACATTTGAAAGTCAATTATAACAGCAGAGCATCTTAAACAGGGACCATCAACAGTGTTATTGCAGAGCTGTAACAGACAGGTTATATAGACAGTAGCATCAGCTCATGTTACCTTGGCAGGTTCGGTTATATTCGGGGCAGGTTCTGATGATCCTCCTCCAAACAAGGTAGATATTGTGTTTCCCAGCTCTGAAATACAACACATGCAGGACTCACCTATCATTAACAATCTACCAAGATCAACTTATTCAGTGGCTTCAAAACATGGCGTCATGTGACGTACTGAACATGGCAGCTACTACAGACTCTCTCTTTATCCAAATACTTTCAAATATCTACATTCTACAGTGAGGACAACTCTGTAAACTGATGTAATAACTGAATGTGGAGGATAATATTCTTTCTCACTAAACTGCATGTGGGAGCAAAGGTGGAAGTAAATTAGCAGAGCTGGCAACCCACTCAGTGTGTGCAGCGTCACATGACCGGTGATCTTAGAGTGATTCACATGTTTAGTTTTTAATGTCTGATGCCCTTCCTGACAACGTCTTCATTTAGAAAATACTTGGAAATAGTAGAGAAAAGGGTTTAAAACCATTCAAATAAAAAACTATCTCAATTGTAAAACCAGTGCCAGCTTCCCTTCCATTTTACAATAATTCTACAGTTTTTCTATTAGCTCTGTCTGTTAGCGAGTAGCATCTCTTCTTCACTGCAGAATAGCTGCATCCAACAAAACACTGGGTTACCAGCGCCCTCTGCTGGTCCAAACTAATATCTGGCGGCTGAAACTGAAGGAAAACAATCATTCTCTCTAAACATTTCCCCAATAATAAAATAAATCTTAACATTCACAACATTACTGAATTCAACTAAATTAAATAAACAATTCAACAAAGAAAAGAGTCACTGGTAGGAATAATTCACAGAAGGGGTTTTTAATTCTTCTCTTATAAAATTGAATATGTATTTTTTTTTTTAAACATTCATGATCAATATCATCATGAATTAAAAGTCCTACATCCAGGGTACTGGGTTATGAAAATCACAAATGTAAAGGTATATGTTAGATATATTATAAATATCAATGTGCATTGATACACTAAATAAATTACCAAAACCAACTACAAGCAAACCACACAAAAATGATGTGAATCATGGAGATATGTTCCAGTATCAGACAGCATTTTACAGACTACTACTAAGAGACCACGCCCCCATACTACTGCTATACTATAAGTTGGTACATTTTACACTGGAAAGAGGTAAACTGATAATGATGCTCAATTCTTTGTCATCATTACCATGGATACCAGATTTCAACTTGTAAATGCAACAAAAACGAGGTGAGAAAATACATCATGATAAGAAAAGTGCTACAAAATAGAAAGAAAAGCCACAATTACACTAATAATGCACCAAAAGCCACCATATAATATAATTTTTGCCCCAACTTCCAACTGCAATTTTGTCTGAACTTAACTTTGACGCTAAATTTTTCACAGTCTAACCTATTAAACCGTTTTTATCATATTTCACTCTTTGTGCTACTTCTAATATTTTATACGTACTGTGTGGTATGTCATGTGTTTATTGAGGGATAACCCTGGTAGGGACATTTAATATTTACATAATAATAAATCTCTGTAAATGTGGTAAATTAAACTGATATAATATAGAATTGTTTTAGTATCTCATCGTCCCCCATTTGAAGTCAAAATCTTCAGAGTTAATCCAACACTTTTTGAATGGAAAAGACAATCTCTGCATTTTGCATTAAATTAGATTCAAGTGTAGAGAGGGCTTAGGATTTGTTTTCCAAAATGATTTTGGACAAATGAATATTTGGTTTAAAGTTGAACATAATGAACACGTTGTGTTAAACCTACTGGTCAAAGTTGATTCCTCTTCTTTCTCCTCCTCAACAGTTTCAAACACCGACTCCACCTGGAGGTGAAAAGACACCAAAATAAATATCATTTCTTTGTTATTGAGATTTGAAACAAACAGTATCTGGAAGACGCACCAATGGCCCCATCATACGAGACCTCTGCCATTAATTTGACTGATTTAGAGTCAAACAAATATTAATCTCAAGTATTTAACATCAACAAGTTAACAGTGGATCTACAAAGGGAGAAAAAACATTCAATCATAGGAATACACTATTTTACTTTATGATAACAAGCTCCATCTGTGAGGGAATCCTGAAATAACTCATCATAGGATACAAACTAAAACAAGAGCTAAATACGCTTCTTATGTTTTTAATATTTATGTATTTTATATAATACTTCTGGTTTGGAAGATTAGGTACAATGATGTTAAACTTTGATCAAAAGTTCAATTTGAACACTCAGTGTTTTTCAAACTGCGGGGGCACCTAGAATTAAAATGGGGTCGCCTGAAACGTCTAATAACTTAAAAAAAAAAAAAAAAAAAAAAAAAAAAAAATACTGTAGGTAAAAACGGAATAAAATTCTATTTTAAAATTTCTTTGAATTATTATTTTTCAAAAACACATCACACACAAATATCAAATAACTGAATCCTATACTTTAATTTTCTCAAATATAAATCTAGTTCAAATAAAATGCAGTATAAAAATATCAAAGGTGGATCACTGAGTGCACTAATCCTGGCTACTCTGTGTTTGTAACACACTTTAATAAACATGATCAAAAAACTAATTCTAGAAAAAAAAATAGTTTCACTTTTACTGGAAATGAGCTCCAAATATCAGGATCGACCCTGAAAAAAAACAAACAAAAACCCGTATGGGTTTATCACTACTTCCATTCAGAGGCGCCCGGGGGGCAGTTAGGGTTACGGGTCTTGCTCAAGGGCCGATGGTGAATTGAAACCAGAGAATTTGACCCTTAAACCTTGAGCCAACACTGTCCCCCTACAGTGTGCATTATGAAATGACAATAAATCAACTTTTTATTTATTTTTCAATTATAATGAGTGGACACATCCAACCAGATGAATGGAAAATATTTTTTGGATGCACTTTGAATTTCTAAAAGGTAAGATTTCTAAAATTGTTTTTAAATAATATATCTTAAGGTATTTGAGATTTTTTTCAGGGACTGATTATTTCATGCATGATAAAAAGGTGAGTTGACTTGAGTCGCCTCTGATTTCAAATCTTATTTAAGTCATTTGGTTATAAAGAGAAAATCTAAATAATAATGTTTAAACCTTAGCGGGTAGTTACACACTGTTTATTTTTATTAAAAGGTTCATTTATGTAATTATTAAGTACTTTTTATACAGAGGTTGGACCAAGTTTCCTCTTTCTGTTAGAAAATTTGGTCTTATATTAGTTTTAAACTTGAATTGTTAATGTTATAATGGAACAAATGTTACATAATGTAACATTAACACCATAAACTAAGCTTAACTTTGGAAAAATCTGATCAAAATGTTTCAGATCACTCCCCATGTTTTTATATTCTATTCCATATTTTTACTCCTTGTTTTCTTGAGTTTATGTCATTTATCTTAAAATGTTGCATTTAAGGCAAACTAACACAGACTGGAATTATTATAAATGCTAATAAAGAGCAAATTATTAAAAAAGACAACAGTGTGTAGATTTTGAGTCTTTAGCGGAACTGACCCGGTCGAGCAGGAGCACGCCGCTCTCATCCATGTTAAAGTGAGCTTTGATCCCTTTAGACTCCGCCTCCAGGTGCTTCTGGAAGCTGCTTCCCACTCCAGACAGTTTGACTGTGGTTAAGTTTAAAGAGCCAAACACACTGAAACACAAACATGAGCAAAGGATAAGGTTCACAGTGTAAATGAAAACCAGAGAAAATACCAGAACAATTTATAACACATGCATGATACATGATTGATGGAACATAAACTCAGGGTTCTCGCCAGCGCTGTTGAGCGTAGGGACCCCTGACGCTGTAATTTTTCTCCCCTACCAAGCGATGACGCCCCCTACGTTCAGTTTTCAGCAACGTAAGGGAGATTTTCTGTTTTTAATCGGTACAGCCATAATAATTGATGCACACAAAGGCACTTCCTGGCGTGCACGGGTTGTATAAACTCTATTTAATCTGAATAATCCAGGAACACATACATCAACCACACTATATATTTAATACAGGCGATCAGCTCGGATGCTCTTGTCTTTACCTGAGGACCCCTGCAGCCACTTAGCTGCCCCGATGCTGCCTGTGTGCACTGTCCAATATAACAGTGTGCTTCAACCACACATGAAGCTGCTCCTCATGTTTATGTTTAACTCAATGGATCATTCTATATGCACACACAGGGATGTGAACACCGTCTGGTTGAAACGTGTTCAGGCTTAAAGAGACATCAGCTTCATTCTAGTCGCACAGGTTTGGACCGTGTTCTCTCGGGCCGGGCCTTTCTTTCCCCGGCCTGATTAAAAAACAATACTGTGTACAACCTCCATGTGTGTGTGCGCGCGCGTACGTCCTCCGTGTGTGTGTGTGTTTTAATATTACTGCTGGTCCCACATAATACCTCATTTAAATTTGAAAAGCGCGTCTTGGAATCAGTGAGAGGGGCTGCTGTTTGCTATTGTCCACCTTCTACTTTTCCACTGATACTTTCAAAACAAGAGCACTCAGAGACCACAGCAAACCTCTGCAAAGTTTAGAGGCACAAAGTCACCAGCAGGTGGTGCAGTAGAACCAACCAATCATCCACACAATGCTCCAAAACTTGTTCTGGAAACTCTACAATACAATCTACAACACCTGCTGGATCATCTCCAAAATCAAACTGTCCCTCCCTCCTTGTTGGCGGTAACTAAAGGCAACCCCCGCTGCATTTTTATTATAAACAATAACATGAAACAAGTACAAACACATATTAAAGAGGTTTAGGATTAGATTATGTGACTAACCTGAGCTCCTCCTGGCTGAGGAAGCTGAGTTCTCCATAGTTAATGTGGAAGGTGAAGTCGTCTGTGTAGCGGTTGAATGTGATGACTTTGCGCTGAGGATAAGGAGCCATCCTTTGGAACAGGATGCGCTTGTTGTGCTTCAACGTTTTCATCCCTTCCTCCTCCGTCTCCCGGGAAAACTCCACCTAATAAAAAAAAATGTATATTAGCAGCTCAGAGGAAGTTAAAAGTGATGGTGTGGACTTATTGTGATCAGTACCTGTATGGGGAACACAGCAGCGTCTCGGACTAGGAAAGGTTTGACTTTGAAGGCTTTGCTCAGAGCTGCAGCCTGGTACACAGCACCCATAGCAGCAGCTTCATCAGCATTAATGTTCTTTCCAAGTTCCTCTCTGCAGAGAGAAAAACAGCAGCAGGTTAAAGGAAAGAACAAGTCAAGCCAAAGATCAAATTCCCAGGAAAAAATCCCTCCAGAAAATCATTAAAATGTAGGAAAGTTCCACAAACATCTCTGAACATTTTTAAATTCCTGCAAAGCTTTGAAAGTATGACTGTCCATCATTTCACATATGATTCTCACACAGAATCCTAATTTCTTGCTAGAAATTGTTAGAAAGTGTTTGTCACATTTAGTTTTACTTGTTAAACATGTGAGATAATTGGCCTGGACTTAGATCCTGGAGCGAGTGTGAAACAAGTCGTTCACTTACTTCTCCACGGCTTTGAGCAGAACTTCCTGAACTTTAGGAACACGAGTTGAGCCACCGACTAAAATCACCTGCTCAATATCATCCTGTGGGTAAAAATATAAGCAAAGATCGTCACACACAGAACAGACAGGACGGGTCTGAATCACAGCCTGATTTGATGTCACAGATTAATCAACATTGTAACCAATGATAAACCAATCACATCAAACTTTTTATAAACACACAGACCAGATGTAGAGCCCCGCCCCCACTCACGCAGCGCTAAGAGCACAGCTCAGCTCATCAGAAAATGAGAGAAATTATTTTGTTCCTCTTTGTTAAACATGTTAAGGAGAAAGTTCTGGTTTATTTACCAAAATTTTAGAAAGTGGATTTTTGGTGATTTTCATTTTTGTTGCAGAATATGCTCATTGAAGTCATGAAGAAACCACTCCATGCTTTAAATTAACAGTATTTGAAGGTTTTAAAATGCTACAGTTTGTGTTGAATTCAGCTTTTTTTTTTTTTTAAATGTAAAATCCCTGTGTGGAAGCTTCTTAGTTTGGGTTTCAGGGCAGATGAATATTTAACACCGCTGATCAATATTCTTTAACTATTCACATGTTTCTGTTCTGGGTTTGTGTCAATCAGCTGCACGTTAAAATAAAACACATACAGGAGTTATCACTGGTTCCACTGTAGTCACACACGTCATCATCAGATCATCAGATAAAGGAAATACGAGCAAAGTGCGTCGACTAAAAATGAACATATGAACAAATGCTGATGCTGATCTATGATCAAACTCTACTGAAGACAAAGGTGCAACTATGAATATAAATTGAATTAAAACGAATGTTTAAGGGTGATGGATATCTATGAATAACTCCAAACGCTCCCATCACATATGATTACCGTTAATATAAGGCTACTATAGCATTCCACTTCATACTTACCATACTAGTAATCTTATGTATTGCATGTTTTAAAAGCAGCTACATTGTTCATTGAAATCCAGTTTAGTTCCTTATTTTAAGTTAAATAACGTAATGCATTTTAAAAAAATATTTCTAAATTTGCTTTTTAATGTTTGCCTCAGCATCGATTTTTGACCTTTTTGGCTGCACGGGAACCTTTTCATAAGCTAGAAATGACTCATTGCTTGGACGTTTCTTCCTTTATTCTGTCTGTATCAATGTTCTTCTTTCATCTATCGGCTGATTTATCAGTTATCAGGCTATTTATTGGTATCGTCCAATTTAGCAGCTTTTTAAGCCTCCAAATATTGATATAAAAAATCCCAAATCAGTGAGGCTCTAGTGTGAACAACTTAGTATAGAACACAACACACCAATCAATAACTTGAGATGAAAACAAACAAAACCAATGAAGAAAAAGTGACTAAAGGTGTATGAAATAATGAATATTTCCTGAGAGAAAATACTGACCATCTTCATCTCAGCAGCAACGAGCGCATCCTGCACCGGACGAGGAACTCGTTCAAAAAGATCAGGACAGAGCGCTTCAAACTCACTCCTGGTCACTTTGGCTTTAAAATCAATGTCATCCATCAAACCTTCCACCTACAAACAAAAAAAACAACAATTCATTGATAACATTCTGCAGATCTAGTTTTAGAATAGTCTCAGTATCGTGGAGCTGACCTGAGCCATGAAGTCTACGTTAGCACTGAGCACGGTCTTCAATCTCTGGGCCTCTTTCAGAAGCTTGGCCATGGCTCTGTGATTCTCTCGCACGTCTTTTTTGCTCTTCTTTTGCTCGTTGAACAGTTTGGCCAAATGGTCTCTGAGCCTCAGGTCCATCTCAAAGCCCCCCAGACCACGGTCAAATCTACAGAGAGCAACAACAGGGGTTTAACGTGACTTTACTGTACATTAGTTCTAATGGTGGGGTTTTATTTATTTAGAGAAATTAAAAGACAAAATAGATATATCAGCAAACAAGAGGACAGTCATAAACACCCCCCGCCAGATTGTTTGTCATTATAACTCAATCTTTTCCTAAATGTTCTAAATCTAAGAACTTAGATACATATGAAAATATTATCACACCAGAATATAAAATTACTATCTAAACAGTTTCTTAGAAAAATGGTCCCCTTTGAAGATACCTTAAACGGAGTTAAAAAAAAAACAAAAACACACCAAATTTGGTTATCCGTTCATGCTAACGTCTATGAGAAAATCCATGTATATGCTCATGCTAACATTTACCGTGATTGGCAGTGATTTATATAACACACCGTTTATGCTTAACTTTCACAAATAGTCTTAGGAGTGTAATTAGGGCCCTATAAAATCTGCGTAAACGGAATCACAGAATCGACCAATGAAAACGGTTAAATGCAGAAATGGACAAAATCGGCATGAAACGCTGTCACCGTGGGGCAAGGAAAGTTTTTTTTAAATGGGGAAATGTTTCCGGGGACCGCTTATTAGGTGCACCGCCCTCCCTCCTCCTGTCTTGGCTGCATTAAACTCATCTTAAATCACCTCTAAAAAATAATTAACTACATCGCTCATATCTGTTTATCTTTATAAGTTTTAATCCTTGAAAGTAAATCAGATTTTAGATGAGTTCTTTGGTGATTAGAGCTCCTGAGGGCCCCTCACGTGGTCCACGTGGGCTACCTGGTGACGGCTAGCACCGTGTTGGTGACCCCTGCTGTAAAGTGTTTTAAAATCATTGAAAAGCATCCGTGTGCGTTCACTATTGATGAACGTACTCACCCGACACCTCTGATCTGCAGCTGTGGTTGCGTCCCAAACTCTTTAGTTTTGACGGTCTGATAGGTGACGATGGTGGCGGTGGTGCTGCCTGAGCCCATATCATAGAACATCACAGTCTAGAAAGGCAACAGCAGTTTAAACGTGTTTAGATTAAAGCATTTCTGAAAAAGATCAGATTTTAAACAGTTCCTCCAGGCAGTGGAAGACACAAAATCACATAAACAACCAAACGACACCAAAAACACACACAGAGAGAATAAATTATACGATACACAAAATAAGAGAAAAATACACTGAATAATAAAAAGAACACAAACAACACCATACTAAAATGATTATAGAAATGATCTTGGTTAGAACATGAACTGAAAATACAAAAGTCAGTCTTACTCCCACATCAGGAAAGAGATGACCAGAAAATAATTTTATAAAATAAATCTCTTCAGGAGCCACTAAATACAGTTTCATTCCACTAATTTACAAAATGAGATACTTTAAAACGTGTTATCATTTATTCATTCCATCATTATTTTCTATGATTTTTTTTTCACAGAATTCTGAACAAAATGTTGGAGACGAATAAAGGAGGAACTTGGATTCAAAAGTTAGAGAAAGGGTTTGAGAACCACTGATATAAACAATCAAACTGAGCCGTTATGTCCTATAGTCGCTCACCTTAGCAGTGGCGTCGATATCTTTCCTCCTGAACACGCCGTAGTTCAAAGCCACGGCCGTGTTGTCGTTGATCAGCTGCAGAACCTTCAGACCTGCCATGTGAGCAGCCTGCAGGACTGCCCTGCGCTCTGCCTGATTAAAAAAGGCTGGCACTGTAATCACAGCGTCTTTGATGGGTTGTTCTGTGGAGCACGATTTAAACAGAGATTTTATTGAAAACACACACGTGCACATTTGAGTTGCAAACCTTAACCCATCATATGGCAAGTCGTTTAAACATTTAATCAGTAGGGCTTTCTAGTTGTAATTTTAGTTTCACTCACGGGAATTACATTTTGACATGTCGAAATGTTGATTTTAGATTTCGAAAACAATTTTGACATGTTACAAATATACTTTCACATGTAATTACATTTTAACTAGTTAAAA
Source organism: Gouania willdenowi (assembly GCF_900634775.1). Classification (NCBI taxonomy): domain Eukaryota; kingdom Metazoa; phylum Chordata; class Actinopteri; order Blenniiformes; family Gobiesocidae; genus Gouania; species Gouania willdenowi. The sequence continues at coordinate 33,573,046 of NC_041057.1, read as the reverse complement.
CTTATCTACAAGTCAACTTCCACATGTTAATAAACAATCGTAATTAGTGAAAATGTATTTTCCCCATTTCAGATATAAGCAATTCCATTCTGGATATGTGGGATAAATAATATTTAACTTTTTGATATCTAGAAATCAATTCTGACTACCTATAAAATCACTTGTAGATATCTAACAAAGTTCTTACTATTAAGAATTTAATTTGCACTAGTTACAAATATATTTGAGATATCTCAAATGACATTCTTACTCCTGAGCAGACATGTCTAAAATTTTAGACAATTCCATTTATGATATCTGTAATGTGACAACAATTGTAGATATCAAAAACTACAATTGCAACTAGTCGAAATTATATCATGGATGGATTATAACTTGGAATTACAACGCGTCAGTATCTGTAATGAAATGTGAATGGATGTCAATGGGACATTTTGACTAGTTTCTACTAGTGAGAATTTAATTGTTAATATCTCCAATTAACATTGTGACTAGTGGAAATATAATTGTGGATATCAATAATTAACTAGGAAGCCTCCTGTATCCTCACTAATTAATATTATCTAATTAATTAACTCCTCTTACACCTTTTGATCTGGAGAAATAAGCTATCAAAACATTCAGAAAGTTCCAGAGATTTATGCTTGTACTTTTATAGTTTGTAACTTTTAAACTTTTTGAGTTATTGTATTTTTCGTGCAACTGCATTGACTTTTCAGCTCAAACCTTATCTTATACTACTTAGCTAGATAATTATATCCTGGATTTATCTCCGTTAGCTTCACAATTAAAACTCGATAAGTTAAGCGTGTAGATTTTAGCCTGGCTACGTGCGCGCTCTTGTGACAGAAGAGGAGATTACAGCGTCAGACCAATCACAGAGAAACTGGAGAGCAACTTACGTCACAACTGAGGAATAATTCTTTAAAAATATGAAGTCTCGTCAGATTCACAGACGTTTTCACAATGATCCTCCTTTTATTGGACAGGTGGTTTTCTCAGCGGTCTGATTGGTCAGGAGGCGGGACTTTAATACTAGCGCAGATCTTATCCAGAACAAAACCTGGTCCTGACCAGATTAGGTGTTCAGCCTTAGTTACCATGGTGATTTAGCCCCATAAGACATTAACTAGCTTTGTAGTTTAGCACTGACTGATTAAATCCCTAAAGTTAGCGCAACAGAAAACAAAAATCTAGCTTTGTAATACAGGCATGGAATGGACAGCTCTTTCTGCTAGAGGAGCTAATTTAGATTGTTTCAGATCCTTCAACCTATTTGAACAATTTTCATCATATATTCTGTATCATTTCACAGAGAGTTCATTGGCTAGGCTAGTGCTAATGCTAGGCAAATGCTAAGCTACTCTTAGGTCAATACTTACTGTAGCTAATACTAGGTTAAAGCTATTGCTAGGCTAATGCTATATTATTGCTATGCTAATGTTAGGCTAATGCTATATTAATGCTAAGCTAATGTCAATGTTAATGCTAGCTAGGCTAATGATAATTTTAGCTAATGCTAGGTCAATGCTAGCTAATGTTAATGCCAATACTAGCTAATTCAGTGTTAAATGTTTGAATTGCAACTAAACAAAATGACATTATGGATATAAGGACTTGGAAGAATAATATATCAAAATAAAAGTATAGATATCTACATGTGCAAGTACCGCTAGTGGTTGAGTGTTAAAACGACTTGCCATACCCAGCATGCATTTCTGCATTCAGATAAGCTGACCTGCAAAGTCTTGAGCCAGTACACGGGAATAATTGAGCATCATTCCAATGAGTTCTTCTGGGGTGTACTGCACCTCCCTGGAACAAAGCAAACATGACATTTATTATTTCTACAAATACCAATAATTAGCATAGCATACATTGCAACATGAAAAACACTCAAGTTATTTATTTATGCGTCATTGTTGTTGCCGTGGAGACTCCAACAACTTACTTTGAGTTCTGAAAGGAAACCGTTGATCTGTGTTTGTCCTCCTGCAGCTGATGCTCAGGGAAACGTCTGCGGTAAAGGTCCACTTGGACATTATCGTGTTTTTTACCCAGAAGGCCTTGCAGGTGTCGATAAACCATTTGAGGGTTCTTAACAGACTAAAGCAGTAACCATGTGAGTTAATATTTTAGCACAGAAATGTAACAGCATTTAAGAATCAGGAGAATAATGGAAGCATTCCTACCACTCCGAGAGCGTTGTCTCCAAAAAGTCTCTCGTTGTCCTTCAGACAAACGACCATTGGAGTTTTCCTCCTCGACTCCCTACAAAAAAAAACAACAAATATTGAGAAAATCTACATCTACATTCAGAAAGTAAGACCTTAATTACTGTAGTTTAAATAAGTTTCCTAAATAACAAGCTAACAAAAAAACTGAAAATATCATGCAGTCTGAAGTTAATAAAAGTGAAAAAAAATAATTAAATATAAAACGCAAATTATAAAACGTGTACATTGAGAACATATTTGTGAATTTGAAAAACACGGAAAAACTTGAAAAATGTGAAAATCTAAAAAAACTCATGGAAATTGTGGATATATTTGTGGATCTGAAAAACACGTGAAAATCTGAAGAAAAAAAAACAGGTGTAAATTGTGGTATATTTGTCAATATTCTCTATAACAATAAACCAATCAGAGCGAGCAACAGACCAGCTTATGAAAGCTAAAGTGGTTGATCCTTTCATTCAACTCTAGCTCAGTTAAACAGGTGAAATAAAACAAACTCACTTGTTGAGAACAATTTCCATTGGAACTCCAGGTTTCACTATTGCCATCTTCATCCACTCGCTGCCCAGGTCAACGGACATCACCGCTAACGTTGCTGCAACAACAAGAGAGTGATGTCATGTTCAGCTGCTTTATTAGAAAATATCACTGGACTAACTGTTAAATCACAGATACATGATTTCTCTGAGTGAGTTACAGAGAATGCACTGTCACTATTAGAGGTGGACCCGTATATCGGCCGGCCGAAATATGGACTTTTTTCAGTATCTGCATTTGGCAGACTTTTTTTTTTTTTTTATAGCACTTTAGAGTAGCCATTAAAGGAAAAAACAAAAACATCCCATTGGATGTATGACTATACAAAAAAAAAAAAAGCATAATAATAGCATGTGCATGGGAGAGGTAGAAGCCAATAGGCTTACAAATAAAAAGCTGATATAATAGGATAAGTTTATAATATAATGCCTGACAAAATATGATTTTTGTTTTACTTGGTTGTGTACGGGTAAGTTCTAATGGTTTATTACATTTCTAATATATACATTTAAATCATATGAGTATTTCAATTGTCTTTCATAATCAATGTGCTTTAAAAGAAATAAATAAATAAAGTACATCGGCCTCCAAAATTTTTTTTTTTTTTAAAAATCGGTATCTGCATCGGTTTTTGAAAATCCCATAACGGTCAACCTCTAGTCAGTATGTTTTGACAAAAATAAATTATCACTAAATCTGATCAAAACAAAATTTTTTTTTTTTTTTGGAAACTGTACAACACGCAATAAAATACAGGTACTAGAAGGTGATGTAAACTAGGGCTGGTATATATGCCTTAAAAATGTATCACGACATAAGCGTTTCATATCAGTTGATATCAATTATTGATTAGTTTTTTAACCCATTTAAAAAGAAGGACCAGAAGAAAAAGGCCAAATTTAAATATTTTTTATTTTAAAGGTAATCTTTAACATTTAAAAAGGGGTCAACAAAATAAAAAAACTTCAATTTAAAAAAAAAATACTCTTCAATGTACAAATATAAACATTTCTCTATCTCTCTATAAAAGCAAGGAATCTCTGTCTGTTTGTCTGTCTGTGTGTATCTCAAAAATCTCAGCGTATCAGGCTCAGACTGACCTGAGACTTTCAACATGGCTGCTGCTTGGTTCAAAGGTGTGCAACGTCTGATTTGTTTGGACTGCAATGATACCGTTCATAAATTATTTTATAAAACTGTCAGTTTAAAAAGGATTTAACTTTTATTCGTAATTAAAGATTCAATTTAAAACAATCCATGAAAAAGCTACTTAACCTCACACTTTGCTATAGCAAGACATACTTCCTACGGGCACTGCACTAGTTCAATAAATGCATCATCAAACAAAATGTGCAAAGCATTTTGTAAATAAAAAAATCAGTGCACACCCGAGGTAGAACTAACATCGCTGACATGAAACGAACAGTTGGGTATGTATTACGAAAATATTATGGGGGCAGTTTTTTCCTCATTTATAATTATCTGGGGACAAAAAAAGCACATGAAAAGCAAAAATAACTCCAATAATGTTTTTACTGTTTAACAAAAACCACTGCTGCTGAATCTTTTTTATTTTATATTTAATAATAAGTTACATAAAGTTATGGTATGATATAGTTGCATAGTATAGAGATACATCGCATCGTGACATGCAAATCGTGAATCATATCGTCAGATTCATGGCAATGTACACTAGAGATCGACCGATTCATCCGGCCGGCCAATTTTTACGGTTTACGTGTATTGGCTTCGGCCGATGCGCGCTGCTGCGTTTGCCGATCCGCTTTACATACAGAGCGGCTGCTACAGCCTCCTTTGTGTTGCTGGAGACAGAGGCTGCAGAGTGCGGAGCTCCTCCCCCCACTAGCAAAGCGTGAAGGATGCTCTTCAACCCCAATGACAAGTTTTAAACTTTCAAAGCATCTTTTAACTGTTTAACTTAACTGACGTTTTTCTGTGTTGTTGTCGCAGTTGTATTTAACAAGCAGCTGGCTGGAGATTGGGCGTGTGTGTGTGTGTTTATCTCTCCCTCCCTCTCTGCTCAGCAATACAGAGGGTTTTCAACCGCGTCATCATCCAGAAATCGCCTTTTTTGGAAAAAAAAAAGCAACAGGTCTACAAACAGCACGCAGACAAAAAAATTCAAATTATGAGACAAAATGGTGAACTATTGCCATGAGACATTTGGAATTTTATAGATTGCCAAAAATCATAACAAATCAGGGAGAACAATCTCACAAGTTATCAGAGGAAAGGAGGCGCTTGTGGCTAGCAAAGCTAAACTTGGATCTATGAGGCAAAAACCTGAACAAAACCTGAATATAGCAACAACACATCATCAGTTGGGTAAAATCAAACCTGCAGTGGTGAGTAGTACAAAAGGATGATGTAGTAAACATGTGATTATCTTTTCCATTTACATTAACAAGTGTGTGTAGATGTACATTTAAATGAAATAATACACGACATTCACAGTTGCAATTTAGTTCCAGGATTATTTCACAGCAACAGGTCTGACACTCTTTGACTGTTTAGCGTTCATTAGAGCGATAGCCTGGAGGAAGAAAATGTTCTTGTGACGGGTTGTTTTGTCGTGGATATGAATTATATTATCATCACACAAGAAAATTAGTTAAGAACTCCTGCAAATGACAATTTACTTACCTGACAAGAAATAGGCCAAACAAAGTCGGATGCTGTCCAGATTTTTGCCTCGTAGATCCTGGTTTAGCTTTGCTAGCCACAAATGCCTCCTTTCCTCTGACAACTTGTGAGATTGTTCTCCCTGATTTGTCATGATTTTTGGCAATTTATAAAATTCCAAATGTGTCTCACTGTTTGACTGATTGGTACAGCCAAAAACACGGCAATAGTTCACCATTTCGTCTCGAAATTCGGGATTTTCTTGTCTGCGTGCTGTTTATAAACCTGCTGCTTTATCTCCAAAATGGTGACTTCCGGGTTGATGACGCGCCATGAAAACCCTCTATAAGGAGAGTTTTTAAAACTTTGAGAAGCAGTTTACTACTTCTTTGAATATTTATTCCTGTTAATGTTGATACAATTTAGAACAGAAACTGGAACAGTTTGTTGCTTAATCTGACATCACGTTATTTTCCTCTGCTAATTTATGTTCTGGTGTTGTGTTGGAATAGACTATTATTCATTGTTTCTTTTTATGTTTAATACTATAATTATTTATCTTTATACTTAGGGATGTAACGATTAATCGTAAGGCAGTCAAAAATCGATTCATAGATGTCAGGGTACACATCGATGCTCTGAAAATTGAATCGCAGTACTTTTTTTAAACAGCAGAGGGCGCTATATATTTATTCCTTCTCTCGTCCATAAGTGTCGGCAGCAGGCGGCATCTCTTACTACTCTCTTTCTGGCCGCCTTATACTTTTAAATATGTTCATAAATGATTTCTTACCCCTTTAGCACCAAAAGAATATCTGTGATATTACATGAATATCTGTAAAAGTCACGTTTTTCTATTAGCTCTGTCTGCTAGCATAGCATCTCTTCTTCACTGCACTTAGCTGCATGCCAACCAACCACTGGGTTACCAGCGCCCTCTGCTGGTCCAAACTAATATCTGACGTAAAAACAGTTCAATTACTTTTATTTTTTTTTAAGTCCAATTGTCAAGGCACAAAATACATTTTCAGTTGCACATTTAAAAAGAAAAATAACTATTATGCAGTTTTGCATTGTTTACTGTAGAACCAGAATTTAAATTAATAGGCTTCTTCTTCATTTGTATTATTTATTTATTTCATTCAAGATGTTTAGTTAGATAGCATTGTTTTGAATAGTTTATCAATGGATTCTTTTGATAATGAAAAATAAAAGGAAAATAGTACAGTATTTTCTAGTTTTATCCCCAAAAAATAAAGAAATATTTTTCAGTCATTTTTCCACAGTCTTCTCTTGTGAAATAAATCGTGAGAGAATCGTATCGTGAACCCAGTATCGTGAATCCAATCGTACCGGGAGTTGAGTGAATCGTTACATCCCTATTTATACTCAATAAACCTGTTGATAAAATATATGTTCAGTCAGGCCAGCTTTTGTCAAAGCTATTTTCAGGACAAGGACGAACAGTTCTTTTTCATAATATTTCATGAGATGTCTATTTTTTACTTGTTCTACAACCCCTGTTTTTATAATTTGTTAAATATTTTTTACTTGGCATCGTTCTACCTCACCTTTGTTGATTTCAATAAGTGTTCCTTTTTTAATTGAGACTTGTACCATTTATTATCATCATAGTTTAATTTTTATGATGTAAATTGAGAGAGCAAAAGTAGTATCGGCTCAAGAAACGACTAAGACTGATGGGAAAAAAATCGGTATCGGCCCTAAAAAAAAAAAAAAATCCATATCGATTGATCCTTAATGTACACCCCTACCACCTACCCAAAGAACCTGCCCTTCAAAATCACATGAAGAGTGTAGGCAAAGGAGTCATTGTGACTACTTCAGTAAAATGTGTGATAAGAAGCGATGTGCTGAACCATTGTTACCTGTGTGTGAAGGAAACATCGCCAGAACAAGGCAAAGCAGAGCCACTGGTGCCAGCCTCCGATCCAACATGGTGGACTGGGAAGAAAAGCAAAATAAACACACATTTATTTAAAAATAAATAAATAAATAAATAAAAATAAATCATGTCTGAATGAGCTCATCATCCTATGGTTTGCTCTGATTTCTTTCAGTGATTGAAGTCATCTTTACACATCTGTTTGTTTCAGTGTGACCATCAGGATCTTATCCACCTGGTTCCTCCTTTACAGGTGTACTCTATCAAAACACGTGGCACGAAGGCCTCTGACAAACTGTTAATATCCATTAAACACAGACACAATAAAAACTGTCTACAAAAAGAGAGCTTTAGTTTCACATAATGTGGATTAACAATTTAATGGAGGCTAAATGAAATCTCGGCCCTTAAATGTGTCATCAGTCTTTCACACCTGAGACCATGGTTGTCCACCTAATGTTGAATTAAATAATTCAAATTTAACAGCTCTGTTAAGTGAATACGAACAATATGGATATTTAAATGACAGTATGATGATGGTTTGTTGTTGTTTTAACTCTGCATGAGTTTAAAGTTACCCTTTAGCTAGCTACCTCACGGTAATATCAACACTAGCAGTGAGTTTTTCCTTTATTTACCGAACACACACACCTACACCTACGTCTCTTACCGGCCTGTAGGTCTATAGTTTCCTCTCTTCGTTGTCCAGTTCGGAGCTTTAAATGCCGACTATTACCGGCTTCTTTCTCTAAAAGACGGTTCCAGAACGCGGCGCCACCTCATTGGATCAAACTGAAGCCGCTACCGGGAGCTACACTATAATCAATGCGCTGTAGTGCAAATTAAAACTTCCGGCTTGCGTTCCAAACCAAAAGCGCAAAATAGGCGATCTATTGTAAACTGGTTAGAGCAATGTACGCTGAAAATATAAGTTAGCTAACTCAACGATTATAAAATAATATCATACGGCCTCATATATTCATTTTACACAGTCAAAAGCGAAAGAAGCCAAACAAAGTTCAATGATTTATTTTTATTGTGAAAGGACAGTTTTTCACTTCCGGTAATGACCATGTTAGTAATTGCAGTGTCCAACCAGTGAGAGTTTGTGTTTTAGGCCGCGCCCAGTGCTCCACGAACTCTTCCCTGATTGGTTCACGACAAGTGACGTAAGTGCGTGAAAGATTTCTGGCTGGATCTGATTGGTCCACGTCAAAGCAGGGGTCACAACTTTTAAATGATTATAACACACTCACGCACATGCATAAGATTGAGCAATTACAACTAATAATATAACAATAAATAAAACAGAGTAATAAACTAGAGGCTAAATGTGATTTAAATCATATTTATTCATCAGTGAATGGTGTTTTTATGATTTGTTTGTTTACAATCCACTTCAATGATGATTTCAATTAAAAAATAAATAAATAAAAAGTTTTTGATTTACATAACTGTTTTAGTTTTTTAATGCCTTATTCATATTTTTCTGATAACAGGACTTCATTATAAATAAATTCCCAATTTTGATTGCTATCCACATATTTTACATGATAGTTTCCTCAGGTGAATCAAAATTGTACTTCAATATGAATACTGAGCTCACTCTAGGCCTTGTTTGGGGTCCATCCATAAAGTCAGCAAAATGATGGTCCATTGTTCTATGAATCTGTGATAACCACATTTATTTATTTATTCATCTGAATAATATCCACTGTTATACAGGAACGTTTATTATTATCATAGTCATCTTAAAGATGGAAATCCTTGTTTTAATCACAAATAAAATGGGTTAAAATTGACCAAAAATGGTGAAAAAGGTGGAGAAATTAGATTATAAAAATCACAGAAAATGGTTAAGAGTTAGTGGCCAAAAACAGACCGAAAAAAGTGGTAAAAAATGGTTCAAAGTGTCAATATTGGAACAATTAGTTTAAACTGGCAAGTAATGGACATGACAAATGGTGAATATGGTTAAATTGGCAAAAATAACCATGAAATATAGTGAAGAGGTTAAAAGTGACAAAAATGGGTCAACATATGCAACATTAGGTGGAAAATGTTTATAAGTGCTGAAAATGTCTTGAAAAGGCATTGGAATTTGATAGAGAAGTGTCAGAAATGGGAGTAATGTAGAAAAAATGCATTAAAAGGAGCAAAAATATGAAGAAAAAGTGATGAAAATAGGTTAAAATATGGCAAGTTTGGCGTAGCTGCAGAAAAAGGATAAAAATAAGCAAAAATTGGCTCAAAAAATATCCTTAGTTTCTTAAAGGCATCTGGCGACCCCCTTCCAGTGTTTCGCGACCCAAAGGTTGAGAACCCCTGATCTAGCTAAACACGCATCGTTAGGAACCGAACCATTGTAGGAAGATTTGTTTTACCCCTGCACCTTTTCAATAAACCAATCAATAATAGACAAATGTATGAGTTCATTCAAAATGTATTTATTTTGTGTTTAGTATAATTTCATAGCAGACAGCTGGGCTACTTTTAATAATATTTGACAAACAATATTGCAGGTTTAGCTTCAATGTGACATATTACGTTTCCGTTTTAAAAGCAATCAGCAATACACACACAAACAACAAAATGTAACAAAATAAAATAAATCCAGTGCAATGACAACAAGCTGATGGTTGAACAGTTGTAATCACTGATGAAGCTTGTTATGTGTGATTCAGTGAAACTGGAGGCGGTTCAGAGAGTTTCTAGCAGTTTCTCTTGGTGCTGATCAGCAGGTCTCTCTGCAGGTTCATCTCCAGGCTTCCTAGAGCTTTACTACCAGGAGGGTCAGTGACCAGAGTCAGTTTATTAAAGACTCCTCGACCAAAGTAATCAGCCACCACCGAGAATCCATCATGAGACGAACTCAGCTGCAAATAAAAAAGAGAGAAAAAAGAAGAAGTTATAAAACAATGGGAATTTTCTTTGGAGTTAAACTGAATAAAGAAACGTCGGAAATGTGATCATCTATCTTCTATCTATAAAGCAAGGAACCTTTGTCTATCTGTCTGTCTCAAATATCTCTGCGAATCAGGCTAAGACTGACCTGAGACTTTCAACATGGCTGCTGCTTGGTTCAAAGGTGCAACGTCGGACTGCATTGGCCACGTTTACATGGGAGCTTTAATTCCTCTTTAAAGCAGAATACTCTTTAACCTGACCATGTAAACACTTAATTCCTAATGCTAAATAAATTCTGAATTAAACTTAAATCAGAATTACGTGTCTGGTTTATTTCGATTTTAATTCCAAATTAAATAATTCCTTTTTCTTGTAAACACTTAACTTGCTTAATTCCGCTTTAAGTTAATTTGGGCTGTTCTGCGCATGAGCAATTTACCGCGATGACGACATAATCCAAGATGGCCGCCCGGACTAGAGCCGAGACTATTTATGAGAGCCTTAAAAGACACGGATATAATGAAAAGAGTGGATGGACGGAAGCATAAACATGCAGACTTTCACACGGACTTATTAAACACACATGGTCATCGGTAAACACGGTAAACGGAACAGGCGTCACCGGACGGCTGGCACTAGGACCTGGAGGCGGAGTAAATGTGTCCCCGTGTACAGGCTGTAATATCACCAAGTTCATCATTGTATCAGTTGTTAAAGCTACTATCTTTACCATTGAGCAAATATTTATTCCTCGTTATTGTTTGTGTGAGTTTTACTGAACTTTTTACTGGTGATTAGTTCCTGTCTCTCTTTCAAACTGAAACCGTGTGTAATTGTTGAGCTGCTGCTTCAAAACGACAATCAAAATAAAAGTGAAAACAGTCGTCGTGTGTGGTGTTCTGTGTTACAGCCGACAATAAAAGGTTTGTTGTGTGTTTTTCCCATAGACGTAATACGTCACGTTCTCCCACTGTCCAATCAGAGCCTTCCCAACCCCCAGACCTAAAGCGGAATTACCTAAAAACCGAATAAACCGGTTTTCCATGTAAACCTCAATTCGGGAATTACTATTAACATGCAAACACGAAGCAGAACACTTTTACGCGCGCACGCATTAAAAGGATAAAGAAGCTGCCTCTTCGCAAAGATCGGATTTCTTTTTTTTGATTTTGTACGTTTTTTGGTCTTTTTCCATACCAACCAACTTTTTAATTTATTAATTCATCCCAACATTAATGTTTCTAAGTGAAACTGTATTGAGGACATGAAAGTTTAAATGTTTTCATGTTTTATTGCCATTAATTAGATTTACAATAAAACTATGTGTGAATAGTTGATTGAAACTGACTTCCAGTGATGGTGTTGGATTAGTACAGTAGTTCTCACACTGAGCCTTGTTGAATACTGAACATTAAAAATAAAACATTATTTTTTAAATTTTTTTAAGGACTTTATTATTAAGGTTTGAATTAATGTAATTGGATATGTGTAAGTTTTGAATCAAAATAGTCACAATCATCTTTTTTTATTTATTTACCCATTTGTGTTGTTTTCATTCTTTAAAGTGGAGCGCAACAGGAAAACGTTTGAGAAACAATGGATTAGTGCATTCTTTGGAACCCTGAAGAACCTGATACAAATCAAATCTACATTAGTTAACACAGAAAATGTAAATGCAGTCAAAATTTTGATTCCTTAAAATGTCTATAAATCCATATATTGCTGTTGACCTTAGTATTATTGGATTTTCTAACAATATATGTTTCTTTATTGATTATTGATGTATTTAATATTTAATAACTTTTGAATAAAAATTACACTCTTTGAGCTTGGATACCAAAACAGTATTCTTCATAAAACTCTGGCATGTTTTACCCATGTTTTTCCACAACTTCAGGCCTAATCATATACTGTATTTTTTTTAAATGTTTTACTTTCATGCCCTTCCTGTCATAAAAACTTTTTTCAATAAGAAAAACACAAAATATGCACTAAAAAAAAAGTTGCAAAGTGGAATATATGGTAATTGACTAGGTCAATAATTGATAGGAACATTGATTTTGAGACAATATTACTTTTAAAGCTATGAGCATTTATTGATAAAAAAATCAACACTCTAAACACTAAACAGTACCCTTCATAAAAGTGTAATAGAAATGTCATTTATAAATATTTTTTTCCCACTTTTTCAGATCACATCTTTTGAAAAACTCCAGACCTAACCATATATATAAAATGTTTCATTATATTTTCATATTTCTTTTTTTGTTGTTGCCCTTTTTGTCATAAAAAAAACAATTTTCTTCAATAAGAAAAAAACGAATTATGTATTTTTTTCCCCAACATAAAGTTTATTTTGTATTTTAAACGTAGAGGCTTAGATTTATTAGGTAGTTATGGGAAACCACGATTATATGTCAGGATAACAGTTTATCCAAAATATGTGGTTATAATGGGAGTCAATGGGACCAAATGAGTCCTGAACATTCTATATCTCCTGTTCTATACATCTTACAATTAAATTGATCATGGAATTATGAATATGATATTAAAAGAAACAGGTTCATACAATTATTCTTTAAACTGAATGAGATATTGATCATTTAAAAACCTGAATAAGTAGAAGGTACACGTTTGGTCCCCAAAGGGACCCCGAGAGTTAAAGGTGAGTCCCTACAGGCTGTGAATAGCAGGTTTAAATGCAGTGTACAGTAACATGTATAGTTAAGTGTTTTAAAACATATTCCTTTATAAAGTCTGGTAATTATAAATATCATTGGTTCTTGGTATTCATCTCCAACACTGAGGTAAAGGTAAGTGGTGCCCAATGGGTGGTTTGTGTACCTGTCTGTTAAAGTGGTCATGAAGGTCACGTTTCTGGTCTTGAACGCGCAGCATGTCCATGACTTTACGATTGTCTGGCATGCACGTTGGACATTCAGCCTCACTCTCAGCGTAGCTCTCAAAGCAGTGCTGATGGAAGGAGTGGCTGCACAGGAAGTGCACGGAGGGCAGCTCCAGGGGGCTGTTGCACATGTTACACTTGGTTTTCTGGAAAATCTTGGCACTGTGGAGACATTGAAATGAAATCAAACAGTAGTACTGGAAACTGTAGAGGAAAACATGAATAAAGAGATCAGAGATTAGTAGATCTATGTCTAACAAAACACATTATTTGGCATCATATTGATGTTATTAACCTTTAAAAATGGGACTATTCTACAGTTTTAGAACCTGTGTTCCTCCATTTTGAAATCACGTGACTGATGATGTCACACGGCCCCACAGCCTGTAAACATCCCATTATGTTCTATTGGAATGAAACATTCAGCCTGATATTTAGATCATTTAGTAGCTTTTTAGATTATTTCGCAGCTTTTTCAGTCAAAATGACAACTTGTGCTGCTTTTGGTCGCTCTAAAACAGTGTTTCTCAAATGGGGGTACCTATACCCCTAAGGGTATGCAATGGCGCTACAGGGGGTACTTGAGAGAGAGTGGGGGGGAAATTAACAAATGAAAGCATAAAAATATGTATTTTTTTTATAAGAAAATCAGCAACATACATAACGACAACTAAAGCCCTATTCGCACAAGATTAGTTTTACCGAGGGATGCGATTTGTAATACTGAACTCCGAGGTCCTGTGATATCACTAATCCAATGCGAATAGACATCTCTGTGATTTGGACAGAAAAGGGTGGGATCTGAATCCGTGTACCCTTTGTTCTTTGAGTTTTCTGGTCCTGCTCATGTTTTCATTCAGTCTGTGGATGTTTTAGCTCCTAAAAAGCTGCTCACTATGTTTTGTTTTGTGGTGTTACAGTCCAAATAGTATCCAAATAAACTGAACAATAGATGTTAGAACTTCTACCATTTGACACTTTTGCAAAAACAATTACAGCTTTTTAAGGACAGTGAAATGTTCATTTTGCACGTTATAAATATCGCTAACAGCAGCCGTCAACACACACGGAAGTTGTTCACAAGAAACGAGGAGCACCAGTAGATTTATTACACCACCTCTGATTCCACATATGTGCATTATTTACATAACATCCATTTTTAGGTTTTGATTTTTTTTATGTATTAATAACGTTTCAATTTACCAGTAATGTGACTTATGCGTTGCTTATTTTAATGTCTGGACCGGGAACACAAATTAGACCTCTGCCATCGGTGTGAGGTGGAAAACATAATACAATAGCATTTTTTATCAAACGCAGCGGTGAGATTAAAACATGATGCTCTTGTCATAGTTTCCTCGTAAATATCACACAAACAGAACCAGATTTCATTTGAAAACAGACGCATGTTTATTTACTTTTGGCGAATGTTACGCAATACGCGGCGAGTTGACATCATATCCAGGAGATGTCCGTAAATTTCAGCAAAATTTCAGGCTTCGGTTATCCCGTGCGAATGCGCCACATAGAAAGCAGATGTTGGGGAGTCATTTATTTATTACATGTGGTCTCTAGTATAGCACTACAGACACACTAAAGGAGAGAAAAATACACAGGATCACTACAAAATACACAAAAACAACAGAGAAACACACAAAACAACAAAAGAAACACTGAGAAATAACAATTTAAATAATATCAACAACACGCAAAATAAGGAAAACATATACTGAATAATAAAAAGAACAGACAAACAACAACATAAGATACAATAATAAAAATGATCTTAATTAGAACATGAACCGAAAATACAAAGGTCAGTGTTGGTCCCACATCAGGAGGGAGATGACCGCAAATGATAAAAACTATAGAAATAAATCTATTCAGGAGACACTAAATATGATTTTATTCACTTATTTACAAAAATAGATTATTTAAAGTGTGGGTTATCACTCATTCATTCCATCATTATGATCTATAGTTGTTTTTTCATGGTTTTCTGAGCAAAATGTAGTAGCCTGACATAAGGGGGGACTGGGATTCAGAAGTAAAAGAAAGGGGTACTTGAGCCAAAAAAGTGTGAGAACCACTGCCTTAAAAAAACAGGAAACGTTAAAGATGTCAACACTCTTTTGTTTACATAGAGAGGAAGCAGCTGTGACACGCAAAAAATGATCGCAGGGGCCGACAGTTCTGACTCTGTGGATTGGTAGTAGACAATATAGCAGAGAAGAAGAGATCTCCTAAGGGACCTTTAGTCTCCATTAAACAGTGCTCTGACACGCTATGGTGGCTGAAGTTAGCAAGTAAATCAAAGACTGTTGAAGGACTCCCAACCATAAGGACTTCTATTCTTAAGGTTTATGTGACCCGATTTACAACTTCAGCCACCAGAGCATGTCAGCGTACTGTTTAAGGGAGAGTAAAGGTCCCTTAGTAGAGCTCTTCTTCTCTGCTACATTGGCTACTACAAAACCGCAGAGTTGGAACTGTCTCACCCTGGGGTCACAGATGTTTTTATCCTCTTTAGATAAACAAAAGAGGTTTACATCAACATTTTTAACTTTTACTGGTTTCTTAGAACAACCAAAAGCAGCACAAGTTGTCATTTTGACTTAAAAACTGCTAAATGATCTAAAAACACTGTTAAAAAATTTAAAAATCAGGCTGGATGTTTCACTCCAATAGAAAACTATTAGGGATGTAACGATTAATCGTAAGGCAGTTAAAAATCGATTCATAGGTATCACGGTTGATATCGATTTTCTGAAAATTGAATCGCAGTACTTTTTTTAACCAGCACAAGTGTAGGCGGCGGGCGGAGTCTGCTAATACTTTCTTTCTGGCCGCCTTCTACTCTTAAATATGTTAATAAATGATTTATCACCCCTTTAGCACCGAAAGAATATCTGTAATATTACTTGAATATCTGTAAAAGTCACGTTTTTCTAATAGCTCTGTCTGTTAGCATAGCTTCTCTTCTTCACTGCAAGACATCTGCATGCCAACTGACCACTGTGTTACCAGCGCCCTCTGCTGGTCCAAACAAATATGACGTAAATCAGTGGAATCACGGGTTTTTTTTTTTTTTTTAAAGTCCAATTGTTAAGGCACAAAAGACATTTTCAGTTGCACTTTTAAAAAGAAAAATAACTATTATGCAGTTTTGCATTGTTTATTATAGAACCAGAATTTAAATTAATAGGCTTCATTTTCATTTGTATTATTCCTTTATTTATTTCGTTCAAGATTTATTTTTAGTTAAATTGCATTGTTTTGAATAGTTTATCAAGGAATTCTTTTGACAATGAAAAATAAAAGGAAAATAGTACAGTATTTTCTAGTTTTTTCCCCCCAAAAAAAAATTTGTCTGCAGTCCCATTTTGTAAAATAAATCGTGACAGAATCGTATCGGGAACCCAGTATCGTGAATCGTATCGGGAGTTGAGTGAATCGTTACATCCCTAAAAACTATGGGATGTTTCCAGGCAGTGGGGCCGTGTGACATCATCAATCACATGATTTCAAGATGGAGTCCTATTTTTAAAATGCAATGAAATTAATATGATGCATAATAATGTGTTTTGTTAAACATAGATCTTCTAATAAGTACATTTCAAAGGTTTTAGGCCAAATGTATACAAACAGTGGAGGATCCCTTTAAATCTTGTGAGATTTCCATGGTTTTGTGCCCACCTTGTTTTCAGCTCCTGTATCTCACAGCGAAGGTGAGTCGTCTCCTCTCGGTATTGACAGATTTTGCTCTCGTCGCTCTCTATCTGCTGACTCTCCCTCTGCAGCTTATTGATCAGGTAATCCTTGATGACTGAGAGAGTGGCTGTCGAGTTATGAGCCAGAGTCTGAACCACTGCAGTCACACAATAAGCATCAGTGTAGTTTGGAGCAGATGGTCCAGCTTTAAAACACACATTTACCCAGTAATGGAGGCATGAGGTTGTGCTGATCGATGTGATGGAGAACCTCACTGATGTAGGCCTTACAGTCCTCCTCCTTACGGGCAAAGTATCCCAGAGCCTGTTCCCAGAGGCAGCCCTCGTGTTTACCAAAACGTTTACAGGCGTCCACCACCTTACTGTACTCCTCATTCTGCATGTGGTAGTGCATGATCTGCTGGTACCTGAACACAAAGAGAACAGACACTTTACCAGCTATTACTCTATGCCAGAGATCAGCAACTGTTATCACAGCGGGCCACAAACATGTGACTGTCAGATCTAAGGGCCAATTTATCAACATTCATGTCAGCATTTAGAACAGGGGTGTCAAACTCATTTTAGTTCAGGGGCCATATACAGAGCAGTTTGATCTCAAGTGGGCCACAGATTTTATGTAAATTTAGTAATTTCTACATTATTGTGCCCTAGTTTGCACTTCTACGTATACTTAAAAGACACAATATGTAAGAAACCGACAATATTCTAGCAATAAGTGACATATATCAGTGCTAACAGGATCTGCACTTTCAATTTTCTAGATTTTGTGACCAACTTCTATTTAACTAAGGGAGATACTGTATTATACGAAGTGTCCATAGTTCCGGACCTGGACCTCAGACAAACCTGACTATAGTTCCGGCACTTCCTGAGCGCATGCGCAGTTCCGTCTTTGCCAGACCTTTTCTACTCAAGGATTTTTCCTTCTGCTGATGTGGGGTTCGATTCCCACATCTGACATATTTTTTTTTCTTCATTTTAACATATTTAACACGGCACATTCCACCTTTAAAAATACATATACAAAAAAAAAGGAAACATTTTAGTGTATTTCCTGGGTTAGGATCCGGACCAATAGCATCAGCCAATGTTATATAATAATTTTAGGAAAATAGAAGGATTTTGAAGGAATTTGACTGAAAATGAATGCAATCATGCGATATAAGCACCAGGAGTGTTGGGTTTCATTAACACAATGATTCATGTCTTCCCTGTGATTCTTACTTCCTCCTGCGGGCTGAATTGGATGCTCCGAAAGGGCCGGATTTGGCCCCCGGGCCATAAGTTTGACACAGGTGATTTAGAACAATAACCAATCTCATCATTAATACAAGAAAAACAAAGTGTTTGTGTGTTTTTTATTGTTGTTTTGTATAATTTCTTGTTATTTTTGGAATAATTTTGTGTATTTTTGTTGTTGTTCTGCATGTTTTTCTGTTATTTTTGTTGTTATTTTGAGTGTTTTTGGAGTTTTTTGTGTAGATTTGTTGTCACGTATTTCTTTCTGTTGTTTTCTGTTTTTGTTGTTGTTTTGTGTGTTATCTAATGTTTTTTGTATTATCTTTGTCATTCTGTGTACCTTTGATTTTAAAATGATTTATTATTTAAACTAAAATCTAAAAAGTTTGGAGAATGCATCAATTTTCAATTTAATAATAATGCATCCATTTTATATCGCGCTTTTTTGGACACTCAAAGTCGCTTATTCGTTCACTCCACACTTAGTGGTGGTAAACTACTTTTGTAGCCACAGCAGTCCTGGGGCAGATGGTGGAACAGCCTGCAGTGGATCTGAGAGGATCTGAGAATAATATGATTTTTAAATGCAAGCTAAAAACTTATTTATTTAGTCTGGCTTTTATGTAATGCTTTATCTTTTTTATGCTAATTTTATTGTTTTATATTTTTGAAATTCTTCCCGTGTCTGCTTTGTTTTTATTTATGACTCTTTATTTGTCATCTTTTTTCATTATTTTATTAAATTAGTTCTGTGTGCATTAGCCTCGGTGTGCTGAGGCGTGTGTTCTTCTGCCAGGCTAAATTCCTTGTGTCGTTTCTAAACTGTACTCGGTGAATAAAATCCTTTCTGATTCTAAAACATAACAGCAGAATAAAGTGAATAAAGTTGAACAACTTACAGTTTTCCCTTCTCATACAGGTAGAGAACGCCTTCTTTAAAGTTGTGCATCTGACACAGAACCAGAGCTTTGTCAAACACTGTGTTATCGCTCCTTAAAAGGGACAAAGCATCTCCCTGTAGGACCTTCTTCCTCTGTAAAGACCAAAGAACAGGTTCCTCCAGTTAGATTGAGTTAAGCTTTGTGATGTCAGGATAAACAGGGTTTATTCTAGAGATGATACTTTCAAAGACTAATATCTAGTGACCTCAGGGTCCTGCTCGTGGGCCCAGTTCTGCAAACGTAGTTCTAAGAGTGTGTCGTACACGCCTCGAGAAGAACCAGGGTCCACTTCGATCATGTGCTCCAGGAAGGCCTTGAGCTCCCGAGGGTTGTTGGCAAACACAGGGATGAACTCCTCGGAATTAGCCTGAAACATCAAGTCAGATATAAAAACCATTAAAACTCAAGCAAAAATGTTTCCACATGACTCGCACGATCATGGCTTTTTTCTTTAGCGTGAAACATAATGTCAACATGTTAACTATGTGTTAACAACTCTGCATCACAAAAAATAAAACACCTAAAAGGAAAAGGGATTATATACAAAATATGATGAAGAGTTGTTACTAATTGTTTTACCTAATCTGATAAGGTCAAATATTATCCTTCCAGCCATAAATGTGTTGATTTGGCGGGATTATCGTATCGATCCAAAAAAGGCCAAATCGATTTTTTTAAATTACGTTTAACAAAAAAATTTTTAATTGCAATTATAATATTATTATTATAATTGTAATCATGTATTTGATAATTAATTACAATTATGGCATAATTATAATGCCCATGAAAATTATATACATTGTCAGTTATAATTTAACGCAAAACTGGGGAACCATGTTACAGTTCTATGTATAGTTCTACACACATGTAGTTAACAGTTATTAATATGTTTCATAAAAATATTAAAACCTATATTTTCATTGATTATTAAGCCTAATAAAGTAACCAATTAATGCTGAACAATTAACCTTAATGGCATCGATATTAATGTTTTCACCACTGAGATAACGTAACCTCAGACACTGAGATTTAAAAAAAAAATTATGTGGGAAAAAACAAAATTCGGGGGAAAAAAACGCATATGCATTTAAATGTATAGCATAATATTTTTAAAAATCGTAAACCGAATTGCAATTGTAATATCTGTCAGAAAAATCGCAATAGATAGGAAACAAATTAGATGAACGATATTTGTTTTTAGTGTATTTTAAAGCTGATTTAGGACCTGTTATCATTAGAGATGCTAACAGAAAGCTAACACAAGAAGGTTAACTTTTGTCAGGTTATTTATTTCAGGCTCAGTAATTGTAATTAATGGTAATTGATTTCTGATTATTAAAAAATATTGTAATTTAATTGTTTTTGACCATGGATAATTGAAAACATAATGTAACAGACCCCAACTCTGGTTAGCGCAATCAAATGTTTTTTCATTAAAAATCAAGGTTAAAAAAATCAATTTTGACATTTTTTGGATTGTTACGATAATTGTGCAGTGAAATATTGTGATTTTTCTCACACCCTTAATGCAAACAATATGAAAAAATATGAAAACAACCATCTGACCATCCATGAAAATGATTAAAAAAAAGAATAAAAAGAGTAATTGTGACTGACCTTGAAGACTTGACTGTTCTTCCTGGTGTCTTTCTCTCCCTTGTCTCCACTGGGACGGTAGTCGGTGCACAGGCCTTTCAGGAGGACTGTGGTGCCTTCAGGAACGTGGTGCAACAGCGTCTTCCCATAGCGCTTCATGTTGCTCTCTGCTTGTTCAAAAGGAAGTCGCCCAATGTATCGCAGGCCTTCCTGGTAGTTCTGAGTTTCAGTGAGAAAATAAATGATTCATATCATTTGGTAAAGTTCTATATACATTAACGCCTTTCTGGCATTTTTTCTCTTCTTTTTTTAAAAAAAGAATCATGTATATAAGTGAGTTATT
This sequence comes from Gouania willdenowi, assembly GCF_900634775.1. Taxonomy (NCBI): domain Eukaryota; kingdom Metazoa; phylum Chordata; class Actinopteri; order Blenniiformes; family Gobiesocidae; genus Gouania; species Gouania willdenowi. Next base: position 33,552,058 of record NC_041057.1, on the reverse strand, counting down.
GTGACGGATCAGATGTACCTTGAGGTCTTCCAGCTGGATCTTTAAGTACCACTCATGGTGCATGTGCTTCTCCGCTAGGAAGACGGCAGAGCTGTGATAACCAGCCTGACGAAGGACCTTGATCGCAATCTCAACGTCAAAATGGACTTCACTTTCATTGCTCTGGGGAAATAAGGTCAGGAAGACAAATGTGAGTGTTTGTACTCAGTAAAGTCCTGGCTGGTTAGTGCTGACCTTAATGAACTCTTCCAGCTTGGAGCTGTCCTTCAGCTTGGTGTAGCAGTTGAGCAGCAGAGTGGTGTGGTCAGCGTTGGCCAATGACTGTCTGTGCAGAGCTTGTAAATACGCAGTCAGGTTGTGGATCCTCTGGGCGTCCAGGAACTTCCTGATCACATACGACGGCTCCAGTTTCCCAATCGTGCTACGACACATACAGTGTTGGGTTGAAAGGGAAACTACTTAGCAATGCACTCAATTACATTTTTCAATTATCCATGTGCAATTACAATTCAATTGCAATGACTAGCTTTGTTAAAAGAGAATTTGGCTTGCCTTGCTTGTTTTACAAGCATTTTAGCAGCGTTTCACCTGCCTTGTGTTAGCCTGCAGGCTAGCTTTAGCTTTTAGAAGGGCGGGGCTTAAGTGCTGGCATGAGCATGTATTAAACAACTCAAAGTTAGTATTAATAATTGGTGTGTGCTACGCTTTATTCTTTTTAGATGTATTTATTTATTTATTTTTTAAATAATCATTTTTTCTCAATTATGTTATTTTTGTAGTTGTTGGGTGTAATCGTCAAAATCGGAATCAAATTTCAATTAAAGTTACAATTATAATTTTCCCCCTGAAAGTCAATTACATTCTCAATTACTAAAGTTCAAATACAATTAGTCTCAATTACTGAGCCTGAAATAAATAACCTAATAAACCATAACCTTCCTATTGCGTTAGCATCTCTAATGATAACGGGTCAGTTTTGACTAGGGTTGGGGTCAATTATAATCGCAATAGCATAATAAATAATTAATTATAATTATGATGTAATTATAAATGTAATTGTAATTGGGAAAAAAACTGTTACTCTTGTAATCGTAATTGAGTTCAGACAATTGACTTTGTAATTGTAATGGAAATTCTCTAAAAACTGTCAATCATAATTTAATCAAACGTAAACCTGTGGAACCATGTTACAGTTCTATGGATTACACATACACGTAGTTAATAATTATTAAAATATGTTTCAGATCAACTTTTACTGTCAGTTGTCTTGAGGTTATATTTTTTTTTAGATCTTGGGCTGTACTGACATGAAAAAAGCTCAGACGCCCACACCAAGAATATGAATTACCAATATTTTCATTGATTAGGAAGCCTAAAAAGGTTTCCTAATCATCCATTATCTGTCATCCAATTTGAGAAACAAATTGGATGACAGATAATATGTTTTAGTGTATTTTATAGCTGATTTAAGTCAAACTGACCCGTTATCATAAGAGATGCTAACAGAAAGCTAACAAGAAAAAAATTAAGTTTTATGGGGTTATTTACTAAACGCTCAGTTGGTGACCATGTTCGGCTTTCTAATCAATTAAAATATTGGTTTTGAATATTTTTGGCGTGGGTGTCTGAGCCTTTTTTGTGTCAGTATACCCCTCGATTAAATTTTTTTTTCTAAAAATGGTAAAATGATCCTCAAGAGAAGTGAGATGTAAAGTTGTCCTGAAACATATTTTAATAATTATTAACGTTGTATGTGTGAGTCATAAAACTGGAACATAGTTCCCCAGTTTTGTGTTTAATGAAATTATAATTGACAGTTTACTGTATATAAGGCTGTGCAATTAATAAAAATTTGATGACTTTGATTATTACACTTAACAATTACAAAAATAACATAATCAAGAAAAAACAATTATCATTTTTTTTCAAATTGTATTTTATTTTTTCAATCATACATGTATTTTATTTGCTAAATAATACAAACTTCAATGATTTAGGATATCTACAAAGAATAAAGCATGGCACACACAAGAAAAAATGATTATTAATACTAACTTTGAGTTGTTTGACGCACACGCGTGCAAACTCCTCTGCCCCGCCCCTTTTAATTTAATTGCATTCAAATAATTTTTTATATTTTTTGTTTTGTGCAAAAGTGAACGTACTTGATTTTAGTGTTTGAAGGATTTTATTTATGTTTGATATTTATATATTATTATATTTTACATTGTTTTCTACAGAAAATGAATCACTTTTTGGTTGACAAATAAACACTGAAATAATCATGATTTTAATGGCAATTACAATTACAAAGTTAATTATCTGAACTCAGCAACATATTTTTTCAATTAGAATTACATAATAATAATAATAAACTTATAATTGACCCCAATACACTGGGATAGTGAATGAACTCCTAATATTACTGTACCCCAGGCTTCTGTCTAATATTAACGCTCAGAGAATGAGACTCGTCGTTACCGGATGTATTGTTGGATGGCTCCATCGTGGTCTCCCTTCAGGTACAGGTGGTCCCCGTACTGTCTGAAGATCTCTGACAGTCCGTCACTGTCCAGGTGTTGGCTCTTAGCCAGGTTTATGGCCATCACAAACAGGTTCTTCTTAAACAGCATCTAACGAGACATAAACAAGGACGTTACATGAGCGTAGAATGGAAACTTCTAGCAGTGAAGTGATCACACATCCATTCAAATAAAGTCAGTACTTGCCTCCAGTTTGGTTTGTGTGTCTTTCTCCTGGAGGACAAACATTTTTCCATCTCTGGTGAGGATGTAGAAAGAGCCCCACTCCGCCACTACGTCGATGACGTCATCGAAAGCGGCGCTGTAGGCGATGAACTTGTTGTCCAGGTCGTAGATGGTCAGCAGCTGTTTGTCTGATGATGAACTCTCTCTGGAACCAAACCCTGACCTGAAAAGAAAACAACAGCATTAGCTTAAGAGGCTACCATAGCAAACATTCAAAAATACGACAACAATGGACGCAGAGTTGACAATTAGTTACATGATAAAAAAGACCAATAAATATTAACAATAGGTGTTGGATTAAAGGTCCAGTATTATGCTAGTATTTGAGGTTTATTTTCTTCTTCTTCTACTTATCCATATTCATGAGTGGGCGTGTCTGTAGAGGCAGATTTCATGCCTCACTCTTGCGAGACGCTGGAGGTTTTTTCTTCATCTCCATCATCTGAGTGATATATATGTTCACCAATCAGAATTGCCAAGAACCAATGACCAATCAGAGATGGTTACAGGACACAGGCTTGTATGCGCTACAGCGAGTCTCTAAGTACGCTAACAACTACACTAGGGTCCTATAAAATCCACATTAATGGAATCACGGAATCGAACAATGATGTTGAACGCGGAAATGGATAGAATGGGGTTTAAACGTCGTCACCGTGAGGGAATAGAAGTGTTTTATGCAGAAATGTTCTTCCTACTCTCATCTTGTCTGCTTCAAACACCACCTAAACATGTCTAACCTGGTAAAAAAAACATCACTGATTCCTAAATCAGAGCAGACCAGTGCCCGCTTTTAACTTTAACGTGTCTGTAAAGCTTTGTTTGTTTCTCATGTAGCACTGCTGTGCTCCGTAAAAAACATGATCAGCTTTAATCAGCTTCACCTGCTTAGAGCGTTTGAACAACATCTCATCAGAGCTACAGAAGATCTGTGGTAATTGTATTGGTATTTATTTTGCTTCCTCACAGTACAACTTACTGTATATCTTTCTTTTAATTGTATCTTACTTTATTTTTGACATACATTTTAAGATTAAAGATTAAGATTAAATCGGGGCTTTCGCCTTTAATTGGCCATGTAATGTTACTACATTAATGGAATTTGTCCTCTGCATTTAACCCATCCCTGAGGAGCAGTGGGCAGCCATTTTGCGGCGCCTGGGGAGCAGTTCCGGGTTAAGGGACTTGCTCAACATCCCACAGTGATGGTCCAGGTGAGGCTTGAACCGGCAACCCTCCTTTTTGTTTATTAATTATGCTTTTTTTATTTATTAGTATTTTGTTTCCTCACAGGAGTTAAAAACTAATATTTTCTGAAAAAATTGATTCATATTTCTAAAAAAAGAATTTAAAAAAATAATGTGAAAAACAGAATTTGGAAAAAAAAACAACCACATATACATTTAAATGTACAAAATATTTTTAAAAATCGTAAATCGAATTCGCAATAACTGTCAGAAAAATCGCAATTAGGTCAAAAATTTTGTCAAAATCATGCAGCCTTAATACTGTATATAAATATATTAATATTATGTTTGTTTTGGATTAGCCCCTCCCTGCTTTGGGATGGGGAGGGGATCACAGCAGCACAATGGCATATTTGCAGACAATCAGGGTTGGGGTCAATTATAATTGTAATCTGGTAATTGAAAATGAATTACAATTATGGCGTAATTATAATTGTAATTTAAAAAATCTGTTACTGTCGTAACCGTAATTGTAATTGAGTTTAGATAATTGACTTTGTAATTTCCATGAAAACTGAACAAAAATGATCAATTATAATCTAACGCTAAACTGGGGAACCATGTTACAGTTCTATGTACAGTTCTACTACACATATGGAGTTAATAATTATTAAAATGTCTCATATCAAGATTTCCCACATTCTACCATTCTAACACAAAAAAGGCTCAGATGTCCACACCAAAAATATTAAAACCTATATTTTCATTGATTAGGAAGCCTAACAAGGAAATAAATTAGATGATTGATATTAGTTTTTAGTGTATTTTACAGCTGATTTAGGACCTGTTATCATTAGAGATGCTAACAGAAAGCTAACACAAGAGGAGGTTAATTTTTATTAGGGTATTTATTGTAGGCTTAGTAATTTTGATTAATTGTAATTTAACTTTAGTAATTGAGAACGCTATTGCAATTGAGTTTGAGGATAAAAAATTATTTAATTTAACTGTAATTGGAAAAAATGCTGGTCGTAATCGTAACTGAATTGTAATTGAACATGGGTAATTGAAGACGTACGTAATTGTAGCTGAATAATGTAATTGTGTCCAACCCTGGTATAAACTCTATAACAGATATTGTCCTCACTTGTTGGGTGACACTGTGTCCTTGATGAGCAGGAACAGATACCCACGGTGCCAGTGAACCAGCAGCTTGTGTCCATCGAAGGCGAAGCAGGACCCTCGTTCATCAGGCTGGTACAGGTACACACACTCATCACCTGCTACAATGAACTGGGAATCCTGGGAGGGGTCGGCCAATGAGGAGCAGCGCAGCGCACAGCCGTGAGTGTCCAGCTCCATCCTGGGATACTCCTTTATGGACAGGGTGTAGGACTAGAGGGAGACACAAGGAAGCAGTGGAGATCCTGTATGCAGTAAGCACGACACAAAGACCTCTGGAACCAATGTTAGGAGAGCATTCAAACATTCAGGAAAACACCAACTTACATAAACCTTCTCCAGTGTAGCAACAAACAAATGAGTCACTTTTTCAGACTGGCGGAAAGCCAGGCCTGTGATTGGACAGGGCCCTTCATGCAGAGTCAGAATCTTGCTATGGCGATCTCGAGTGATGTCACCTTTGGTTAAAACCACACTGCCGTCTGTGAAGCCTGCGAGAGATCACAGAATCATCAACATCAAAGCAGCTCCTGTCAGACACTAGCCAATGGGCTACAACAGGACAGTCATGTGACTTTTAGAAGTAAAGGGATACGCCACTGTTTTTACAAGTTTGGTCTAAAATCTTTTAAACGTACTTTTAATTAGAAGATCCATGACAGGGTGTAAAACTCATTTTAGTTCAGGGGCCAAATATGGACCAGTTTGATCTTAAGTGGGCCACAAATTTTAGGAAAGAAAAATAACACTTAACATTATTGTGCCCTAGTTTTTAATATCAGTCACTGCAGGATCTTAACTTAAAAGATTCTTGATTCTGTAACTAAATATTGTGTAATTTGGAAGAATTTTGTGGAATCGTTTGTGAAAAATTGCAAGATTTGAGGAAAAAATTAAAGTTCTTTCCACAATTTGCAATAAAAGTGACTGCATTCTTGTGATGTACACAAATGAAAACTCTAAGTCCCTAAAATAATTGTAGATTTTCATTAAATTGGTGAATTTGAAATATCTACGACTGAATTATATGGTAATTTTTTTCTCTGTAATTTTTACTGACATCTGCAAGCCAAATAGAATGCTCTAAAGGGCCAGATTTGGCCCCCGGGCCTTGAGTTTGACACATGTGATCTATGTCTAACAAAACACATTATTATTCACCATATTCATTTAATTAACTTTTAAAAATAGGACTACTTTACAGTTTTAGAGCCTGTGTTCCTCCATCTTGAAATCATGTGATTGATGATGTCACAAGGCCCCACTGCCTGTAAACATCCCATTGTTTTCTATTGGAGTGAAACATTCAGCCTGATTTTTAGATGGTTTTACATTAATTAGCAGCTTTTTCAGTCAAAATTACAACTTGTGCTGCTTTTGGTCGCTCTAAATCACGTGTCAAACTCAAGGCCATTGGCCAAATCTGGCTGTTTAGAGCATCAAATTCGGCCTGCAGGAGAAAGTAAAAATGACAGTAAAATCATGGATTATTGTGTAAATTACCAAATAATCCAGTTGTAGATATCACCAATTCAGCAACTCTTAGGGTCTTGCATTTTTCATTTGTTTACATCACATGAATGTAGTCATTTTTTATTGCAAATTGTAAAAAGAACTAAAAATTTTTCCACAAATGTTGTAATTTCCCACAAAATGTCTCTAAATTACACAATAATCACTAAGAAAACTAAGAATTTTCAAAGTTAATTTAACCAATATTTAAAACTAGAGCACAATAATGTTAAAGTTGTTCTTTTTTCCCCACCTAAAAATCTATAGCCCACTTGAGGTCAAACTGGTCCATATTTGGCCCCTGAACTAAAAGTTTGTCACCCCTGCATTAAATAGAAATAGGAAAAGATAAAGATGCTAATGTAACCCTCTTTTGTTTACCCAAATCCAAATCTTTTTTTTAGAGCAACCAAAAGCAGCACAAGTTGTCATTTTGATTGAAAAGGTACTTAAATGAAACACACAATCTTAAACAACTGTATTTCTGTACCTTCACTTTGTGAAATATACTGTAAATCTAGTGCAACTAAAATGCAGTAAAAATAAATAAATATCTGAACTCAAACATGTTCAAAAACTAATTCTAGAAAAAAAATCAAAATGGGGTCACGATCCAAAAAAGGTTGTGAACCACTGCACTAAATACTGTTTATTTCACTTATTTAAAATGAGATTCTGTAAAATATGTTATCACACTTTCATTCCATCATTATGCTCTAGAGTTGTTGTAGTCGGACAAAAGGGGAGTTGGATTCAGAAATAAGAGAAAGGAGGGACTTGAGCCAAAAAAGTGTGAGAACCACATTTGTAAAAACAGTGCAGTGTAAAAAGGAGAGCATGCACAGACGTAAAAAATATCCAAAGATTGTGAGATAAGTGGATCTGATTTATCTGAATCCTAACTTCCATCTATAGTCCATGTGCAGAAAAACAGGCGTGTGAGAAATAATAAATAATGAATCTCACCAATGGCCATGAAGTTTAGGTTCTCGTGAACACAAAGACAAGACACTTCAGTGGGTTTGTTGCCAGGTATGGCTGGAAAGATCCTGGTGCAAAGAGGATTCCCACTGTCTTTTTTATCCAGGTTCCAAACCTTCACCTGAGGAGGAGCAGATGTTTGAATATGATTTATTAAAAGGAGGTATCATGTAAAAAAAACACGTTATATCATGTTAGTGTGTCATTCCCTCCTGAAACACATACGTCCAGCGTTTGCCAGATTGATTCACATATTTTTGAGTAACCTTAAAATCTCCTGCTAGCAGCCATTTTCCTGCTGTTATGCTCGTGGGGACGAGGCTCCGCCTTGGGGATGTGCCCCCTCCCTCCTCTTCCTTAGTTCAACCCACAGCACCCAACTCTGCAGATTTAGCTTTTCAATTACATATTTTAAATACTTTTGTAAGAAACCCCTGGCTTATGTTGTCTGCACTCATTAAAGTATGCATTAAAATAAAAAATAAAAATGTAAATAAACCTCGCACCCCTCCCTCGCTTTCAGCTCCTCTGTCAAAACACCTGCAGTCACAGCAAACAGCTGAGAGATAACTGTCGATCGGTTTTACTCTGCTCATCTTAGCAGCTGCTGCCTTTAGTTTTTAAAAATGCCTTCAGCGAGAATAATTATTTTTGGATGCAAAGAAAACGGCCCTTTTTTGGATGAAACAATTTGTCAACATTGGCTGAAGTTTATCTTTGGAAGCGTCCCTCGTCCCAAAAAGATCTGCTATGTTTGTTCCAGGGACTTTTCAGATGACTGCTTTAAAACAAGAGCTTATTAGAAAGTGGATTAATAAGTGACACTTAAAAATAATGTGACCCCTATTGGACTACTTCTTCAGAGCCAGCAGCAGCAGCAGCAGAAAGGGGGTGTGTGTATGTGTGTGTGTGTGTGTGTGTGTGTGTGTGAGTGAGTGAGAGAACCAGTGGCAGAGGAGAGATCACTCCTCTGATCGTACGTTAGCAAGTAAACAACATCCATTCATGAGTGCTGAAGGGGGCGTGTTCATGGGCGTGTCAGACAAACTTGGAGTTTCTTAAAGAGACAGAGGCGAAATCATAGCGTCATGAACTGTGTCCTACAGAGGGAAATTACTTTTAAGTTTTTTTTATATATTTGCTGCATTTTCCCAAAATAGTTATTTGAGTATGCTATAGAATGGTACTATGTGTCTGAAAAAAACATGATACCCCCCCTTTAAAGGGGACATATTATCCCCATTTTTCACCTTTTAAAATAGTTCCCTGAGGTTTAAATGACATATGTGTGCTGGGGTTTGGTCAAAACATAACACGAATCAAGCAACAGGAGAGGTTTATGACCCTGTATAATCCAGCTCTTTCAGAGCGCTCCGTTTTGGGGGGCGTGTCCCTGGAGTGGCAAAGACCTTGCCCTCCCCCCTCCCGTCTTCCGTGGGTTGGCACACGCTAAAGATGCATTCACACCAAATGCGACTGAAGTGACCAGATTACATTCAAAAATGAAAGCGGTTAACTTCTTGAATAATCCTACATTCTGAGTGAACACATCCTTTAGTAACTCTGTAAATTGATCATTTAAACTGTAAAAAGCGGTGCTGTCTACGATAAGTGGTGGATAAGATGTGACCAGCGCTCTCTCTCCCCCGTCACCCGGCTACACAGACACAGACACACTATGTTCAAGCGACTCATCACGGGCGAGTAAAGTGACTGCAGTTGCTACAGTCGATTGATGAACGCAACTTAACCCCTTCGCTAGCATGATAAACAATGGCAAACTTATGCAAAAGATTTCATCAGGTAGGGGGTGGAGCCCATGGATGGCGTTACCAGGGGAGGGGAGGGTATTTTCTTTCCCGATTTAGCTTATGACATCACAAACTTAGAAAATTTGAAACGGAGCACTTTCCTCTGTGTTTTCAGACTTACACAGACCACAAACAAATGACTGGATGGTTTTATTCCACATGTCGTGTGCCGGTGGACACTCAAGTTACCTCATGTGATAAAAAAAAAACACTGTAAAAGTGGATTTTTCATAATTTAAGAAAAGAAAAAGCTCTGAGATTTCTAACATACCAGAGGGTTTATGCCGTGTTCATCCTGCCCCACTGACACCAGGATGCTGTGCTGCTTCAGCTGGTACAGGTGAGTCACACGCAGCTTGTACGCCTGGAAGGACGTCAGCTGTAGGGAGCGGGTCACGAACCATATCTTTCCTTCCATATGTGACAGCACGAAGTTAAAGCCAATGTTGGACAGTATGGGCCACAAACAGAAAAATAAAACATTACACACACCAGGGTTGGGTCAATTAGAATTATAATTGTGTAATTGATAGTTAAATACAATTATGACATAATTATAATTCTAACTTTAAAAATCTGTTGCTGTCATAATTGTAATTGACTTCAGATACTATAATTGACTTTGTAATTGTAATTGCCATGAAAATTCTATTAAAAAAAATTGTCAATTATAATTTATTAATGCAATACTGTAGAACCATGTTACAGTTATATACATATGTAGTTAACAATTATTAAAATATGTTTCATATCAGGCTTTACCACATTTTACCATTTAAAAAATATATAAATCTAGGGGTATACTGACACAAAAAAAGGCTCAGATGTCCATACCATAAATATTAAAACCTATATTTTCATTGATTAGGAAGCTTAACAAGGCAATCAATAGATAGGAAATAAATGAGATGATAGATATTAGTTTTTAGTGTATTTTACAGCTGATTTAGGGCCTGTTAGCATTAGAGATGCTAACAGAAAGCTAACACAAGAGGAAGGTGAACTTTTATTAGCTTTTTTATTTCAGGCTCAGTAATTGTAATTATTTGTAATTGAACATGTAACTATTATACTAAAAACTTGATATTATATAGTACATATATATATATATATATATATATATATATATATATATATATATATATATATAGTTTGTTCAATATAAATACATTATACAAACAATATACTTTGTACAATATACTATATTGTGCATACATCACAAGGATATTGTTTGCACAATATAATTATGTTCATACAATATAGTGACCCAAAATATATTTTCCTCTGTAACATTTCTAAACTCTTATATAGTCCAGTTTAACATGTAGTTTTCGCCACATTTAAAGACTAGTTTGATATTTTTGCCCATAAAGGGAGAGAAAACTGACGATAAAGAAACAATTCTACGCATTAATTTGTTGCTGTTTGATCAAAATAGTTTTGTCTGCTCGGATACTCTCACAAATATCTATGATTATCACATGATTCATATATATATGTATATGTATATGTATGCTGACATATATACACAGTCACTCAGTAACATTGATCACTTTTAAAGGATATCTCCCAGAACGATGTGTCCTCTGCCGGAGTCACACGCTGACATTCCCGTCGGAAGAACAAAGTCTTTAACATTCTCCACAGGATCCTTCACCGCGTCTTTATGGAAGAAAACAAATTTCCGCCACTGTAGGAAGGCTGCCATGTCATTAGCTCTATGATTAGCTCTGTGATTAGCCCGCTGATGCTAACAAACACGGAAATCATGTGACCAACGAGTCACGTGCCTTCTTCTTTTTATTTTATTGGCAGTAGAAAAAGCTTTCGGTACAAAAGCGCCCCCTCTGGTAGAATACATGAATAGTGAATGAGTCAATGAATAAACTAATTAATACATACATTCATGAATAAATAAATAAATAAATGATGAATGAACACATAAATAATATATTATCTTATAATGGTCCCGAAACTGAAATATATATCCCATTATCTTATAATCAATAAATAAATTATTATTTATCAACAGTCCTGTATTTCTTAGCAACTCAAATATAAATCCCATGATCTTATTCTCTGTTGGTTGGTTTAACATTTCTCTAATATTGAATGTTTCTTTGTTTTCTTCTTATTCTTCTTCAAACTCTTTATTGTCTTATATTATACTTCTTGCATACAATTAAAACTTGTTTCATGTTTTCAAGCCTCACACCAAACGTCTTCAGGTTTTCTCATTACAAACATTTTATTAATTCATTCAGTCTTTATTTAATTTAGAAAAAAATGTCATTAAAATGATTTACTCATTTTCAATGATGACGAGTAAAATCAACAAAATGCATCAAAAATGGACATTTCATTTCAGACCTGTATGCATTAATCTCATCCTATTACCACTACTGTCTTCACATTATTAAACTTATATCTTGTTTCCCCCCCCCCGTCAAATAATTACAGGGGATATATATATATATATATTTCACTTTTTTCATATTGATTTTTTTTTCTTTTTCGATGTACCTGTAAGCAATTTAATCCATGTATTTTCTTTCTTTTTTTTTTCAAGAATAAAATACACATAGCTCTCACAAAAAATGTTCCACTACATGTAGTGTTTACCTTTGATATGCAGATATAAAATAAAGAAAAATAAACACTGCCTTAATTTTGGTAAATTTGGTTATTTATCTTTCTATAAACCAATTAAATGTGCTGTGGTATCTAATAATGTCACACAAACATAAAATAAATACTATCATCTATGATTAGTGATCATAGAAGCCCTCCACACACATTTATAATGTTTAGGGGTCTTATGATCTGTTACACTACCCTTAGCCCCTTCATGTTTTTAACTTTGGGACTTGTCATTGTCATGTCACAGCCTAATAAAATGTATAAAAAATAAATAATAAAAGAAAAGCATTACCCAGAAACTTTTATTGAATTCAAGTGATGAATGAATGGTCTAAATGTTGTTCTGTGTATTTTACTTTTGAGGTTTTTCACCTAAGCTGATGTAGATACAGACAATACTTTAAATGAAAAGAAAGTAATTGAAGGTCTCGTTCTTTGAGTGAAGTCCAAGAAACAACATCCAGTAAAAAGGAGTTCTTTTCAAGTCAGGAACGGCACAAAATTTAGATTGACTTGACAGTAGCTAAAGTCTGAAAAAGGCTTTGAAATGGAACAAAGGAAGTTACAAAATAACCAAAGGAAATAGTTAAAAAGGGGTTCAAGTTTCCCCATTTTAAGGTTTTCTGGGGGAATAATAATTAAAATGAAGACAAAGAGCCGCATATTGAGGATCACTGACTTAATAACATCGTCTACATGATGTCACTGGAAAGAGATTCATCACTTTTATAATAAGTGCTGACTAGGCACTAGGAGTGAGGCCCAAGGCCAACACAGGCTGACTTGATAATAATGTATCATGTTTTTCTGCAGTCAGTGTCTTCTCCTCGTCCTTCTCTCTCTGCTCTGTTTCAGGTGTCGTGAAGCTGATGATGTCATTTCCTGATCTGTGGTTCACGACTCAACTAGTCTGAGACACTCTGATGTTCTATCTCTCTATCCTGTTCTGTTGGTCCTTCTGTCCACTAACCCTAATCAGTCCACGCAGATGGCTGCCACCTCTGAACCTGGTTCTAACAGAGATTTATTCCTGTTAAAAGGGAGTTGTTTCTTCCCACTGTCGCTAAATGCTTGTTCATGTGGATCTTGTTGGGTTTTTTCTTTCTTATGAATTTTATATTTTGATAAGTGCATTGAGATGACTTTGTTGGAAATTGCACAATACAAATAAAGTTGAATTGAACTGATAATGTAGAGGACTGGTCTGAATAGAACATTCCAGGGCTGAGATTGGGTCCCAGTCCACCCCTGATCATGTCTATATAATCACTCAGAATTTATGCAGAAATGTTGGCTCTGTCCAAACCTTCAAAACATAAATCCAAACACAACTCACAAAAAAATTAAAACAACTTAGATTCATAAACGAATTCAACTATTGAAAACAGACCACACTGGTTGAGGACAGACTGTCTCCCTCCCCCGAGTTAGGGGCGGTCTGTTCAAAAATACACTGTATACAAGAACCAAATAAAAAATATAAACAAACTTTTTCCATTGGAGGTTTGAGTAGGGCTGGTGTCTCTTGGCGGGCCGCACTCAAATCCCAGGGCGGGGGGCCGTTGGCTAGTGGTGGGGGTTGTTTGGAGCGACGGTGATTGGGGGTGGGGTCTCGGCGCCCGGGGTGGGGGGGTGTGATCCTTCGGAGCTGGTGGGGTTGTAGGAGGATGAGTTAATGGGTTATATAACTAAGAATATTAATTATGATTATTAATATTACTTCACTCCTTTTAACAGGAGAAATATGTCTAAGTTTTTAGACTAAACTCATCAATGTGAAACCAGGGAAAAGTGAATTCTAACAGCAACATCTACACCATAATCACAGCTTTAATGAATCAGAGGAATCAAAGATTATGTTTAACCTTTTATTCAAAAGTCAACAATTAACACAGTCAAAATATCAATTTAAATGTAATAATTAAATCATGATAAAATGCATTTCTAGGCTAATAAAAGTGAGGATTATATGTAATAAAGTGAAATCACTATTCTAGGAGAATGCTAGTCTACTAAATATTGAATAAAAATGCAGGATACATATTCGAATAATAAGATCATAAAATCAAAGAATAAAATCATAAAGAGAGCTCATAAAACAAAGAGAGGAAGACAGACAGGGGAGACGAACAAACATGAATGAGATGAACTGTGTGTGGAGCATGTTGTGAGTGTGTGTAAGTTTGTAGTTATGGAAGTATGGATGTGATCTATTGTGGAGGAAGTTTGCTGATGAAAGTTCATTCAGGTACCTTGAAGATGATGTCAGGGTTGGACCTGGAGGTGCTGTTTGAAGCAATGCAGCAGGACGTGCCACCGTTGAGTTCTGTTGTTTCAACAGAGTGTAGCCCCTTCAGCCGATCCAGGCTTTTCTGGCCTTCACAGCTGGGTTATAGAATAGCTCGTGGCTTACCCCAATGGGTCGCAGGCCGGGCTTCTTTCGGCTGTTACGCACGTCACTAGATGCTGGATTCGTCCGAACCAAGCAGCTGTTCATTTAAAAAATCTAACTGTTTCAACTAAAAATAAAATGAAATAAGTGAAAAGGTGGGAAGGGAAACGCGTTGAGTATGAAACACCAGCGTCCCAAAACTAAAGTTAGAAGCGGCTTTCTTCCTTTTAAAAGCTTATCTTTGGGACTTGCCTCCTAAGGAGGGAACTTCGTTGATTGGTTTAAAGTTGCCAGCATCTCAGCTGGCTGCCTTTGGGTGTGTCTGGGGTGTGTGTTTATGTGAGACAAAGACAAACAGGAGGGATGATTCCTAGATTTACACATAAACCATAATAATGAGTTCAGCATATTCAAATAATCTTTTCAACATCATATCTTGAAATATCATGTATTACGAAAGAGTTTGATACCAAACACGACTGGAAAATAGCCTAGGATCACTTTAGGAACCGGTTAATGAATTTTACTTGTAATTACTCAAACATAAATGTCAAATATCACGTTATGCCTCTTCTTTACTATATGGTTGCAGTAGATACCTCAAACTAACTTTGTGATGTTTTCTGGTATTTTAAGCACTTTTTAAATGATGGAACATTTAAAATAGCATTCTGTTGGTTATTGAATTATCTGAAAAGAGTGGAATAGGACAGACAACATTTGCAATTTCAATTTCTGTAGAAACCATTCCAATAATGTTTTCATTTGTAACTTTTCAAACATAATACAATTTCTTTGTTCTCCCTTCTTCACTGGGACACATCTCAGAGAAGAGGCCTGGAAAGTGTCCTTCTGTGACATCTCACCACAGGGGGTCAAAGGGTCATTGGGACAGTTCTGTGATCTTACAGCATCCCAAAAGTATCTGTTTGTAAAGGAGGGAGTAGACGGATGTTCATCCCCCGTGTGGAGTCGTAAAAAGAGTTGGTACTGAATATTTCAAAGAGTTGGGCCAGTCTTTTCGGCTACGGTATTGGGTTCAAAGGCCGCATAGTGGGGTTAGCTATGCACCTCAAAGTTGCGGGGGCAGTTATTGTGTAAACAGTTTGTGATAAAGAAACAGTCTCCTTGGTTAATTCCTGCTAGGAACAGGGTCTTTAGGCTTGATGTGGTTTGGTTCCCTACAGGGTGGAAGTGGCGACAGCAATGATGGTGACAGTGATACTAAAAGCAATAATGATTCATTAATAATTTTTCATTTATTACTATTAATAATGCACACACACCATCCTCCCTTTGTTTTATATGTAGACTGTATAACTGCTTTTGTCCTGAACTGTTTTTTTTTTTTGTTGTTTTTGTATTTTTACTTATATTGTTTGACTTGCAAAAAATAAATATAAATAAATAATTCATGCAGAAATGATTGGAAGCCAGAGTTGGAATATATGTTACTTTAATAGGTGTTCAAGAGTAACATTTCTGTAGGCAGAAATGGTAACAGGGCTAACAGTTGCATCAGCAAACAGTGTTGTGACATAGAAAGTGTGTGTGGGGCGAGCAGGGTGAGGTCAGGAGGCTTAATATCCCCACTAAGCAAGGGTTGAATAAGGCAAGGCTGCACCTAAACACATTGGGGTGGGGGTTAGAAACCAGAACTACACAACCAACCACCTCCAGGAGCACACGGTTTACCAGACCTTGGAGATTTGGCTTTAAAGACTTCTACAACAAACTGGAGGAAGCAGGGAACTACATTCCAGCAGATATTCCTAAAGACGATCAAGTATACGGAAATGCATATTCAGTTCTAACTATTGGATTTGAGAAAACTATGAAAAAAGAACCAGTAATGGTTAAAACTAGGGATGGGACGATATATAAAGATCACGAGACGAGATGATGATACTGGGTCATGTTAATGATACGAGACAATTGCTTTGGAAAGAGGAAAAAAAAAATCAGTTTGGAAAATAACCGTGCAAAAAATATAGGCAAAATTTTCCATTCGGTGCACATTTAGGAAAAAATATATCTCCATTCCCGAAACATTTTAACAAACTAAAATATCAAGTGTGTGCTGCTTAACAAAGCAGAAAAATCCTAGCTTTTTAGTTACGCTATTTATTTATTTTTTGTAATACATGTTCGATCGACGATTTTCAGGATTTTCACAAATACAGAGAGGCTGATTAAAATCAAACTGAAATAGCACTCAGTACATCTCGCATGGGGAGGGACCAGGTGTGGACACATGGGGCCGATTTTCCATCAAAAAAAGTAAACATTTTCACGATATTTATCTGTGGAACCGAGTCAAACTAAAGTAGTTAAAACTAAATGGAATACCTACAAATCCACGTGCTCGTCTCTTCTAATATGTTAGCGACTGATGGGGACAAATACAATAGTAAGACGTTGGGGGCGCGTCTGGTGTGATCAGATAGTGGCGGATCCTCTGGAACCAACTTTAAAGAAGCCATCGTTTAAAACCTAGAGTAACCAATGAAAGTTCTGAGTTGTCCTGTTAATAACTGTTAATATCTTTTTCCTTCTTCAGTCTGAAAACCTTTTCTTATATTTAAGCAAATTTTAAAGCAAAGCTAATGAGGAACAGCTGTGAAAATATAATACCGTGCTAGTGTTTTCCAACCTTGGAGAAATGCTAAAGTATTGCAGTTGGTTGTGCTAAAAATATTAGCCTGATTTGTACCAAGTTAATGTAGTGTGGATAGTTTAAGATGTAATTGTAATTAAAAAATGTAATTGACCCCAGTCCTGGTTATGACGAACTTTGATGTTGTCCATTCCACTCCGTTACCACAGAAAGGTAATGGAGTGGAAATACCTTCATCATTCAACCTCATGTTAAACAAAAACGAGGAAGAATTCAGCACTGCTGCTATGCTATGCTAAGCTAACATGGAATATTAAGCTAGCTACTGCAACCTTTAAATTCCATGATTTTCAACATCCCAAATGTGCAACTAATGAAAATTCCACCACTATAACAAAAACAAATCAGAAAAATGTTTGCTATTTAAAGTGCAAAAAGTGCCACTCTACAAATAGAACTTAAACATTTACAACATGGAAATGTTCTCTTTCCACATTATTAGCAATATGTCTACATTGAGACCTTTGGACACTGACTTTGTCGCCTGCAGTGAAAATGACACGCTCGCTTTGGGCCGACGTAGATGATGGAAACCTTCGTATCTTGACACTCGTAGCATCAACGTGACATTTTAATATTGCGATATATCGTCCCATCCTGAGTTACAACTAACGTATTCAATTCCTCTGATAGCTGGAGGGTTCCGCTTCAAAAACCGTCCTGAATGTTCACTTTTACACCAAAAAACTAAAAGCAAAGTAGAAAACCAGGGCTGTCGACCCATCAGATGCACTAAACTCTAATGCAGTGGTTCTCAACCTTTTCAGGCCGTGACCCCCAAAATAAAGGTCTCAGAGACCAGGGACCCCCACTGTAGCTGAAGTGGTTGAACACAGACATGAGGAGACAGGACCATCTATAAGGGGGAATAAAGGGGAGAGATTTTTGGGGTCCATCCTTAAAGTCATTAAAATGATGGTCCATTGTTCTATGAATCTGTGATAACCACATTTATTTATTCATCTGAATAATATTCACTGTTATCCAGGAACGTTTATTATTATTTGGGCCATAGTATATAGTCATCTTCAAGATGTAAATCAGGAATGGAAGTAATGTAGCACAAATGCATTAAAAGGAGTAGAAATATGGCAAATAAAGTGATGAAAATAGGTTAAAATATGACAAGTTTGGTTTAGTTGCAGAAAAAGGATAAAAATGAGCAAAAACTGTTTCTTGAAGACATCTGACGAGCCCCTCCCAGTGTCTCCAGACCCCCAGGTTGAGAACCACTGCTCTAAGGAGTCACATGCATGAACACACGCGCACACACACACAACTGGGCAGCAGCTATCATCTTAAGAGAACTGTCGGTTGGAATAAACTATTGACCAAACAACAGCGTAGCATCATAGCATTAACATACAGTACAATCCACATTGAATTAGAAAAATACAGGTACAAAATGATTACATTCAAAAAGACAGTACTAGCACAAAAGGGTGTTACAGTCATTTTTGAGAACTACTATAAAGAATTCAAACGTTATAGAAGCATTTTCTAGGTAGAAAAAGGAGGGAATGTGAAAATAACAATTCTTTCTTCATTTTAGATTTAGCATTTCTATGCATTTATTATAATCTTCAAATTGATTAGGTAAAAGTTAAACATTTTCTAAAGATGGCAATAGCTTGGTTTTGAGTTTTTAAGGTGCACAGAGCGCTGCCTGTTTCTCGTTACACTAGAATCCAAAGTGAGGGAAGCCTGTGGAAAAGTGAGGAGGGATTTTACCTGCATGGTTTTACCTGAAGATTCTAAACACCTGAAGATCCAGTGCAACAATTGTGTCTATTTGGAAACATATGGATGCCAATAACATTTAAATCATTAATGAAATGACCTCATCTTTCTTTAGCTCAATAATCAACAACATTCTGCTTAGAAAAGCAAATATAAAGGATTTGTTGTTTTTTTTAGGGAAGACCAACTCAACTGAAACGACTACAAGTGGAAGATCTGATCAATGTCATGATTGGCTGATATTCTCAAAGAACATCTTAAAAATACACATGTTGTGGAAAACGTGCAGTTAGCCTATCAGGGTTTAGCACAAATCTGGGGACAAACTAGAGCTGCAGCGATAGTTTTGCATGATTTGCAAACAAAGGTTAAACATTGTTTCTCATCAAATTATCACGGATTCTACGTTTTTCTTTACTTGGTGCCCAATGTAAAACTCACTGTTTCATAGCCGGCATATTTACTTCATTTCTATTTCATTTCAGACAGAAATTCATGTAAAACAGCATATGCTCTATCATTGTTAAAAATGTGTACACCTGAAAAATAAATCTAATTGTAAATGTTAGGTCTAAATGTAAATTAATCTAAAATCTAAATGTTAAATTTAAAATCTGAATCTAAATGTTAAATCAGTCGAAAGAGCAGTAATGACTGGTATCGTACGGGCTGTTCATCAGCTGAGGGAATATGTGGACAACTGCCATCAGACAGTTACGCAGACGTAGATTTGAGGGTACCAGCATGCTGTATGTACACTCACTCTTACCAGTGTTGAAGACACCAAGGATTCAACTTTATTTATATAGCACAAAATACAAATTTTAGATGTTTAACTTTTAGATTTAATATTTACATTTAGATTAAACATTTGCATTTAGATTGATTTTTCATGTTTACATGTTTTTTAACAACAGGCTGTTTTACATGAATTTGTTTCAAATGAAAAAAAATAGCTAAATGTAAAGAAAGCGAGCTAAATGTTTAAAATACGTCTGCTGTGAAACAGTTTTTACATTCATGAGCAAAAGGCTGATGAAATCTAAGACCATTACAGTATTAAATGAAATGCTTGGTCTAACATTAACTATAGAGGAATCAGATTACAGCGCTAGAATCAAACATGTTCAATGATAATGAGTTGAAATGTTAAAGTGCAAACCAAAGTAAGCTAACACTAAACAGAGGAGGAAGAGAAAGAGCTAAGGTGACTTTATGGATTTGTTTTTCTACGTAATTAATCAAATAAACTTTGCACAGTGAAAAGTGACCTTTCAAAATGCTACATAAACTGCAATGAAGTTTCTTCAAAAGCACAGAAAGAACCTGCAAAGTTAATTTATGTTGTTTTAAAAATGGAGAAAGAGGGAATATCTGCAGGTAGAAGAAGAATAATGAATAAAGGCTAAATCTGAATTAATAATAAGCTTTTAAAGCCAATCTGAAACCTCATGTAAGTGATTTAAATGGAACTCTATAAAGTGACTCAAACATTTGTTGGTAAAAATGATTCCCAACATTTAACTCTCTTAATTGACCTTGTTTTTGAACATATTTGGGTTAAAGCTATTGGAGGCAGAAGCTATTGAGGCATCATTGAGGAAGTTGTGTTTATCATTGATTGGATGGATGAACTAAAGAAGTGGTTTGTTAAGAAGAAGAAAAAAAATGTAGAACGAAAACATCTTTTTTTTAAATCCTAGCTAAAATATAATTTTCCATCACAAGATATATTCTTTAAATATGCTTATAGGAAAAAGAAGTTTACAACACAAATGACAATCATCTCTAAAACAAAAGCCATGCACGAGGAGACGCGTCCTCCCTCCCTCCTTACACGGTCCCTAATGGCGCACAAATCATCATCATCATCATCATCTTTCAAACTAAAGCAAAGCTGAGGATAAACACTGAGTAATAGAAGAACCAGATGACCGTGTGGAGGATGAGCTGGAGATGGTAACGATCGTGATTCCAACGACAGGGATCCAAAGGAGAGATGTTGGAGTGCAGGGTTAGCGCCGACTCAGCAGAAAGCTTCACACACACACACACACACACCAATCAGTGACGAGCAGCAGCAGCCTCAGCCGAGCTGCTCAGACCTTAGAAACAACACAACAACACAGAGGACTCACTACTGTGTTCACATGTCACTGGATCAACAGAAATAAAACATCCTACAATTGGAATATTCATATATTCATCATTCATCACTCTGAACACAACCAGGTTAAGTCCAGGACAGATGAGGTCTTCATCATGGCCCAAGTGAGTACGGTAGGTGGAATTTAATATTCAGTGGTGAATGTTTATTTACTTTGGTTTAGTTGTTGACTTTGTCTCCTTGATTTGACTCGGTTTGTGTTCAGAGAACAACTTCTGATCTGCTCCAAACAGCCTCTGGTGCAGTTACATGAGCAAACCAGTTACTGTAACTAATTACAGTAACCAGTTCATTCATTTAAAAAAAAAAATGGAGCTACTGGGTATGGGCCAAACTGCATTCCGATCTAAGGAGAACTAACAGAGGAGTAGTTATTTGATACCACAACCATCGTAATATTTGACTCCCGAATAAATGAGAATTCGACTTTCGTTTTTTTTTCTTGTGGGGTCCCTTGGGGGAAAAAAATAATTGCCCGCTTCCCATTTTCAAACTCCATCAAGGTATCGATACCCTGAAGCCACACACCAAACTTGGTTATTCTATCTTAAACAGTTTCTGAGAAAAGCTGATCACTTTAACTCGATATATTGACATATGATGTGTATTTGGCAGCGCGCCTGTCGGCTGTGGCTGCAGAGGTTAGCGTTAGCAACGGATGTAAAACAGCAGATAACTCAGTTCTAATAATTTCTCAGTGAACCTGCAGCGCAATTACTCTAAAATAGTACACGACCGCCAGGCAATCTTAGATTTAGTTAAATCAAACAGTTATAGTCAGGTCGACGCAGCAACTCTAGCTTCAGATTGCTACAGCGGCTACACCCAGCGGCCTGTGTAGCAGCGGAGCCTCGTATCAGCGGTGTCCGCCAGCGGAGGAGACGTAAGCGGTGTGATCGGAAGCATGCATGGCGCGCATGTACACACAAACCAGGGTAGACGGTCTTTAAATCCTTAAAAAGTTAAGGTATTACATTTGATGTAGCCAAATTTAATGCCTTAAAAACTTTACATTTGAGAAAAATGTCATTAAATTAAAGAAATTGTAGCATTAAATACTGTAGTACATCTCAGTGCCTGTGCTCTGAAGTGTTGAGGATTCTAAACACTGTCTCTGATCATCACTGGGACAATTCTAATAATGTCAGCAGCACAATATTCTGATATAAAGAAATACTTAATTGAGCCCGAGATAAATTAATTTTCTCAGCTGCTAAAAACATAATTCCAGTGTTTGTCAAACACATACACACACAGGTTTCTAGGTTACTGTAACAAATAGGTTCACCCCAGAAATGATACCGTATATTATTTGTTAGTAGTTAGTTGACTTAGCACTTATAAACACTACATGGTTAAATTTCAATAAATGGGCTTATTTTTGGAGCCAAATGTTGTTTTCTTGAGAAATAAAAGCAAATGCTTGATCATTTTACAGCCACGTCATTTTCGTTGTGCATTATTTTGCTTAAAAACGCAAAAAAAAAAAACTAAATTATCCGATAATCGATTGATGAAGTGCTAGATTAATTGATTCCAAAAAGAATCGATAACTGCAGCCCTCATCATAATATTGAAGCAGTAATGTTGAGTTAGATTGAATTGCACATAATCAGTACAAATATTTAAAAAATAAATTTCATCATGGCAGAACCAAAACTGTGTCTGTGTGTGTGTGAGATGGTCTGAAGTTGGTTTATCTCAGATCATCTCACAGTTCTGTTATAGCAGAATTATAAGCACATTATATCAATCCACAAACATCAACACCTCGTCTATAATGTACTTCAAAATGCCATAAATACGCTCAAAATGTGAATATCGACACCAAATGAAAGCTTAGATCATAAGCTTAAGAATTAGGAACCACCAAGATATGTTTTTCGCAATTTTTGAGTTTCCACGATGACAAAATAAAGTTTAAGGGGTATCATCACTTAAAATTGTATAACTCCACATATTACATATTGAGAAATATATCAATATGTTCTTGATTTAGTATTGAAGACCCTTTCTTTTGATGTATCATTACCAGGTAATTTACTCTCCTAAGGAGCAATGGCGCCCCCTACGTTCAGTTTTCTGTAGTTTTTTCCTTTTTTAATTAGTACCGTCGTAATAATTGTTGCACACTTGGACTCAAAAGACATTTTCAGGTGTGCATGGGTGGTTTAAACTCTTTATTCTGCACTACAGAGAAACACACCATCTATTTAATCAGAATCACAATTCCTTTATTAATCCCAGGGGGAAATTAATTTAAAAAAAAAAAAAAAAGTACGTCCAAATACAGGCGATCTGCTCGGATGCTCCCGTCGTTACCTGAAAACCCAGAGGACCCCTACAACCACTTAGCTGGCCTTGATGCTGCCTGTGTGCACATTCCAACATAAACAGTGCTTCCACCAGATGTAGCGTGTAGCGCACATTAAACTGCTCATTCAAGTCGGCTTGAAACGTGTTCGGACTTAAAGCGACATCAGCTTCATTTGGGTTCAACAGGTTTTTGGACGTCTTCTCTGGGGACGGGTTTTCTTTTTTCAGCCCGATCAAGCTCTAATTTGTGCGTGTGAGTGTGTGTGCACATGTCCTCCGTACGTGTGTGTGTGTGTGTGTTCCAATATTACTGCAGGTTCTACATAATGTCTCATTTAAATTTGAAAAGCGCGTAATGGAATCAGTGTTTGAATAAAATGTGATTTTGTGTCTATACAGTGTGTGTGAGTATTTATTAGTGGAGGACCTATATAGACCTATGAGTAACTCTTTACATTCATCATGACCATTTACCAACTTAAATAACTTTTAGCTTTAAAGTAAGGCTGGAACAAAGATAAAAAAAAAAACAAAAAACCCAACTTTAACTTTACTTCACTAAATTTGGCCTTCAGAGTTACACATTTCAAAATTTTCGGGGCCGATGGCACTCGCTCACATGCCACGCAATCCCCCATGCTGTGAAAAATTCCTGGCGAGAACCCTGCGTATGTCAAACATTGTGTATTCTATGACTTAATATAATCGACATGAAATGAAAAGAGTAGGTCAACAAAAAGGTCATTTTCATCTCGTGCATCCCAAGATTTTACTGATACCAGTTGATTTAATATTCTAAAGATCCTTTCCAGTGATACTAATTTTACAGAGCTGTGGGGAGGAGCAGTAGAGCCATATCTGGCCTGTGGCCTATAATGATTTACTTTCTATATCATGTATTCAGACGCTAACAGACTAATTTATTTGACAGCCCACAATATTCAACGAATGTGTTCTACCTGTGAACGTCCCCCATGGTGGCCACCTCAGCGAGGGCGGCCAGGCTGAGGAAAGCCGGTTCCTTCTGTTCGGCTTCTCCTTCACCAGGATCCCTGCAGCACATGTTGGCGTTGCATAATCTCAGTTGAGGTAATGGCTTCTTATCCTGCTCTGGCTTTTGCTCCTCAGGTTGGTCTTCTGGAGCAAAGAGGAAACAAAACACACGTACAGTCCTCAGTAACAATGTCTGACTTTAGTCCCAATAGGTGTTTGTGTAAAACTGGGAGATAATGTACACAATTCATATCTGGATACTTCTCTTTAAAGGTAGGGTTCACCGATGGCTCCGCCTTTACCCCCTCCCCTTTGTGCTCTGTCACTCACATGCACGAGCACCGCTGCTCCAGAAGCAGACCTCAGCTCATCACTTGTATATTCAGCAATAAGTAAACACTAAACTTTATCATTATATATGTTAAACAACGTGACTTAAATACTCTGTTTTAAGTTTGTCACCGATGATGCGCTTTGAGTGTGGGATCGTGCACGCGAGGGGTCGAGAACCCAGCAGGGAGATGTGATTGGTTAAAAAAACATTCATTGGTCAAAGTTTTTACAGGTTTACAGCTGCTACAGATGATGGAGTTCCTTTATTCATTTTTCAGAGCACATCAAATCTTAATTTCTGTCAGGTCAGGCAATTTTAACAAAAAACTTAAAAAGTGTATCTGGAGAAAATCATCAACCCTTCCTTTAAAATAGAAATAACCAGCTTTTTAGATCATTTAGCAACTTGTGCTACTTTTGGTTGATATATATCAGGGGTGTCAAACTCTTTAATTCAGGGGCCAAATATGGACCAGTATGATCTCAAGTGGAAAAGAACAATTTTAACATCATTGTGCCCTAGTTTTCAATACCAGAGCAATTTACTTTAAACATTCTTGATATTTTGTTAACAATTTTTTGTTTCATTTAGAGGAATTTGTGAGAAATTGCAAGATTTGTTAAAAAAAATAGAGAGTTCTTGTCAGTTTGCAATTAAAATGACTGCATTCATGTGAAATAAAGGAAAAAATGCAATTCCATAAAAATATTGTAGAGATTCATTAAATTGGTAAATTTGAAATATCTACAACTGGATTATTTGGTAAGTTACACAATAATAAATGTTTTCTCTGTCCTTTTCATTTACTCCTGCGGGCCGGATTGGATGCTCTAAAGGGCCAGATTTGGCCCCTGGGCCTTGAGTTTGACACGTGAAAATGCTACAAAATAATTTCAGGAAAATTCAAAAACTTTGTAAGAATTTTGAGTTGTTTTTTTAAACAGTAAGAATAAAAATGACTGCGATCACAGAATATAAGCACAGAGAAAACTGTGAGCCCTGAAAATGTACACAAGGATTCAGTTTTGGCCCCCAGGCCTCGAGTTGTAATAGAAATGAAGGCGAATCATAAAAGTATTAAATAAAGTTAACCTGTGAAGGTTACAGAATTAATTCTTTGGTGCATTCTGAATGTCACGTATGTTGAAATCTTCTTTATTAGTGAATATACACTGAATGATTATTTCATGACTTTATTACTCACCTTTAACTGAAGGCACACCGCCCACAGCTGTGCGCACCAAGTGTGTTATCTTGGTTTTTCGAGCTTTCCTCTTTTGGCTGCCAACTAAAATCTCCAGACTAGTGTTACCTTGGACATCAACGGATTTGGCTTTTAAGGATGAGTCGAGCACACAGGGATCCATTTGTACCAAAGCTGTGAAGAAGAAGAAGAAGAAGAAGAAGAAGAAGAAGAAGAAGAAGAAGAAGAAGAAGAAGAAGAAGAAGAAGAAGAAGAAGAAGAAGAAGAAGAAGAAGAAGAAGAAGAAGAAGAAGAAGAAGAAGAAGAAGAAGAAGAAGAAGAAGAAGAAGAAGAAGAAGAGAAGAAGAAGAAGAAGAAGAAGAAGAAGAAGAAGAAGAAGAAGAAGAAGAAGAAGAAGAAGAAGAAGAAGAAGAAGAAGAAGAAGAAGAAGAAGAAGAAGAAGAAGAAGAAGAAGAAGAAGAAGAAGAAGAAGAAGAAGAAGAAGAAGAAGAAGAAGAAAAAGAAGACAATGCAAATGTTGTAAAGAAACAAATAACTATCACAGTTATGAAGGTTAATGTGTAGAGCATTTCTAGCAACCCCTAAGATCCTGTTTGTTATACTGTGTTAGGATTAGTGACAAATTGTGCCAGCTCAGATATTTTCATACTGCATTTTATTTAAACGAGCTTTATATTTGAAGAAGTGAAATTATAAAATATAGTTGTTTAAATTGTGTGTTGTGTTTTATTTATAACAATAATTTAACAATGATTGAATTCATCGTTATTCATATAAGGTTAATTACAACAAGTCATCTTGTAGTGCTCAAAGAATATACTGTATATAGATTAATAGATACAAATAGATTAGAATATAAATAGATTAATAGATAAAAATTTATACAGATTAATAGATAATTCACATAAATTAGTAAATAAGAATATATATAAATTATTAACCTCCACCTCTTCAGCAGACTCTCTTTGTTATTTTGTATAGTTACTGTGAGTGTGATATGGGAAGAATTGTATTGTATATAATTGTATATTCTCTGTTTTTCCAGGTTTATTTAATTTAATGTAATTATTTTTTTATTTCTCTGAGTTCTGTTTTAAGAAAAAGAATTTGTAAAAACCACAAGCATCAAATTATTTATTTTATCTGTCAAATTGGATTGTTTTACACCCTTTGTAATATTTGTTTGTAAAACAAAAATACAAAAAAAATAAACAATTTAAAAAATATATGTATAGATTAATAGATAAAAATAAATAGATTTAATAATAATTGATTATTTTAATCAGTAATTATTTTTTAAACAACTACTACACATTCCACAAGGTTGAAAAACACTGTTATAGAGGCATTTGGAACGCATAGAAGTCATAGGTTTAGTTTTGATGAATGGATCAATGATATGTAAAACAATGCAAGCGATAAAAGATATTTCAAAGCTATCCTTAAAACAATAAATGAATAAAAAATGAGGGCCTGTATCGTACATTAAAAAAACTATTTCTTTAAGATATTAATTTTGAAACTTATTTTATACATTCTGCAGGTTTGTCTTGAACACAAAGCATCGTAACCGTGAAAAATTAATCCCTTGGAATAATTATGGTCTCACAATATTGACACAAACTTTACACAAGAAGTAATAAAATCTGTGCTTTTAAAACTTGTTAGAATGCCAACAAATCCTCTTATTTCACTTCTTGTGCAGAGTTTATTTGACAAACATTAGAATTCACCTTTCTCCTCTGCACCTGGCTTCTCCTTTTTGGCTCTGTGCTTCCTAACAATCTTGTGGAATGATGACGTTTTCTGTGATGAAGATGTTCCTGACGTGAACAAAATGAACAAAGCCTCGTAATGAAGTCCAACAGTTCTTCTTTGAGCGAGGTAAGGACGGATGAAATCAACGAGCTAATGGCTGCTCAGCTACTTATTGATACGATGAAAAAAAAAGGTCATGAGTCAATGTACAGGTCGTACCTGTTCCAACTTTGGAGGCGTCGTCTAGAACAGGCGAGCTGTCCGTCTTCCTTTTCTTCCCGACACCAGGACCTTTCTTATCAAAAGTCATTGGACTGAACTGTGGGAGGCTGTTAAACTTCCTCTCAAACTCCTTCTCCAGCTTTCCAAGGCTGAAAGACAGAGTTGAGGATTTAACACGTCTATCGGTGGTTTGAGTACTTTAGACGTAATCCTGCTAACAAACGAACAGATAAAACACAGGTGAAAACTTCTACTTGGCAGAGGTAACGATAATGCTGAGAATGAAGTAAATCAAACCTCGGTGCGTAAAGTTCTGTTTTACCCTGTGTTTATCTGTGTCTGTTAGCAAGATAACTTGAAAGGTTCTAAACAGATTTGAATGAAATTTTCAGGAAATGTTGATAATGGGACAAGGAACAGGTGATTATATTTTGGTGATGTTCTCGCTTACCAAAAATGAGAAAATACCACTCACAGATATCACAATATGGGTGGATGTGAGCTTTGCCTGAGCCTGGTCCTTCAAACGTGGTGGCTTATGGGTAATGTAGTAGTGATAGGGAAGCTAGTTCATGTGATACCGATATGATAGCAGAGACGATAGAGCAGGGGGCAGCCTTTGGCAGATTGCCAGAATGCACCGCGATCGAGCAAAAAGAACCAATCAGAGCCAGGATTGTGTTTGATGGGCTTTCTGACAGCTGCTGCTCACAGTCCCCGCCCCTTTCCCAGAGCGCCATCTTTTTTACAGTGTATGGTCTGGAGGAGTAGAAGATGGAATTGGTGACTTTTCTGCTTGAAAGGTAATTACTGCTGCTTGATTTACATTGTTTGATTTGTAATTGTTACACTAGAACTCTGTTATGTATGTGTTGTTCATGTGCGTGCAGCAGCCTCCGTGTGGGCTGCTGTAGGTGACACTGAGTTGCTGCTGCTGCTGAGGTGTGTGCACATAGAGAGAGAAAAGTGTTGCAGTAATATGCTTTTAACAGAGCATGTTATATTACTGTGATGTTGCTTGTTAGCTCCTCTGAGGGAGGGACTTTGGAAAGTTTGAAGGCAGGGCAAGAGAGCAGCGGGGAGGGAGGGGGAGAGAGGGTTCTGAGAGTTGCGGACTGCAGCTTTAAAGCCTCTTCTTGTTGTGGTTTCTACAATATATCCAGGTCTTTTAAAACATATTTTGTTTATAATACATTAAACATTTTTGTTACATACATTCTGAAACTATGAGCTACTTCATAGGTACTGTATAGTCAGAACTTAGATAAGCACTTTCTACATTTTCACAGTTTCACTTTAATTAGAGGGTAAGATAATAAGGAAGGATAGCAGCAACTTAAAATGGTATAGAAATAATTCCAGCAAGTTCATTTGTATGTGATATGTATATTAATATGTTGTGGTTTAATTTTTTTCCCACAGTTTTTCACTTCAAAGCGATGAGCAGACGCCTCTGAAGAAGACTGGCAGTTGACAGTTGAAACATGCCAGGAGATCAAAGTAAATTTCCTGAAAAACATTTGTCTGACTGAAAAAAACCACATCATATTAAAGGTAGGAAATGTTGAGGTTTTATCTAGGGCTGTCACTTTAACGCATTAATTGTGATTAATTAATTACAGGAAAAAATCATGCTTTTAATCGGTTGTTTTTTCACCACTCCAGACAGCACGGAACCTTTCTCATGTATACCCATAATACTGATACACACACTACAATAAGGAGACTGCCGAGCTACTCAGCTTCCTTTGTATTAATTTTAACTTTTAAAAAACACAGAATGGAAAACTAAAGCCTAGTTGTTTGCAAATTGTGCGAGAAAGAGTTCGTCTTATCACCAGAACTTTGTAGCCCTCATTACCACCTGAATGTAGCGGCTAGCACCTCAATGCTAAACAAGTAGCAGCTAGCACGGACACACGAACAGTGCTAACTGTTACATGCTCCGAGCATGCTGTGACTGACAAATGAACAAACTCATTGGATAAATTATATTATCTGAAGGAGAAAAAAAGCAACAAGTTTGGTGTCAGCACATCATAAACCGTAAGAACACCTTTCTAACTTATAGCACTACGTATTACATTTTATTTAATTTTCTATTATATTATTATGTAAATGGCTACACCTGCATCTGTGACTATGACTTTATGAAGCCACTGTCATTTAAATGAAAGCACCTCAAGTTGAGGGCATTTCTCACAAATTTTTAGGTGCGATTAAAAAAGAGATTCATTAGATTAATTAATTACAAAGCATGATTAATTAACTGCACAATTTTTTAAATCTCTTGACAGGCCTAGTTTTGACATGAAACACTTAATTTCCCCTAATTTATGCAATTGTTTCATTTTCATTAAAATGAAGAGAAAATCCATAACATACCACTGATCTGCAAAATTTAGAAACATTTGTCGCAATGTTTCAGTGAAAATAAACACTTAAAGATGATTAATTTAATCCGAAATCTATTAGCAGTACTTAACCTTACTAAATACTAACTGCATCTGTTATATGTATTTTTCTCTGTGAGTTTGAATCCTGGAAAGTTAATCAGATTTTAGATGAGCTCATTGGTGACTAGAGCTCCTGAGGGCCACCTGAGGGCCCACGTGGTGTAGACACGTTCAGAAGGAGAGTGGACTCACCCAGGGGAAGATTCATCTTTGGACTTGGACTTCTTTAGCTTCTTTGAGTTGTTGGGTGCAGTCTGTGAAACGGTCCAGTTGTCTTCACTCCAGGAAGATTCGTGATCAGCGGCCCGGAAAGCTCCGCGCTTACCTACAGGAAGTCAGACCAATGAGAAGCAATCCTTTCTGAATATTCAGTTCCTAAATACACACACTGGGGACGTACCTCGGTCTATATTAGCTCTGAGTGATGTTAGCATCCCTTCAGAAACCAGAGTCTTGTACAAGGCGCCTTTACAACTTCGCTCCGACTTCCTGGAGCCACGGTTCTCTGAGCTAGATTCACAGATGGCGTCTCCTGCTCGCTCTACCCCATGGTCCTCCTCTTTCATCTTCTCAAATGAATAGCGACACACAGCAGTGACAGGTTCCCCCACACGGCCCTGAACGGCCATGTTTCCTACGTCTGCTTCAGTCTTTGTTTCCATCATCTCTTCCTCTGGTGCAGTATGTGGTTCATGGTCTCTGCCATCATGCTTCTTCTCATCCTCCTGATTTTCCACTAAAAGCTTCACTTTGGCCTTACTTTTTATTTTGGGTGAACACGTGTTGATGCCTTTCGGACAGCTCTCCAGTCTCTCTTCAGGAACGTCCTCAGTGCGAACAATGGCTAAAGTTTCAATCACGTTCAGGTCCACATTGGAATGATTGACTTTTTCATTTGATGAACAGGAAATGTCCAGCTTGTCATGTGACTTGGTCACATCGTTTTCCTTGTTAACTTTATTGTGACAAATGGGGAGTTGTGGGGGAGTGGCAACATTAGAGGTAGGAGAGCCACAGGAGGGGGCAGGTATGTGGCTGGAGGGGGGAAGGTGCTTGTCGGCTTTGATTTCTGGTTGATTGGAGGAAGAATCAGAGGATCTGTCCTCGTGCAGGGGGATACCTTTGTCTGTTTGTCCAGCTTCAGATGCTAAACACATCTAAGCAAACAGAAAAAAATAATAAGTAAATAAATATTTTACAGCCACATATTTATATATCTAAGAATAATATTTTTAAGATCAGCCTTTGCCAACCATCAAACATAAAGAAAAAAAAGGGTTTTAACATTATGGACTGTGGCTCTGATAGAAGAGGGAAATACTGCTCAGATTGTTTACACTGAGATCAGCTGTTAGCACTTCGTGCTAATGCTACGCCAGCTTATGCAGCACGAGACCCGACATCCCCCGTGAACTGAGGAGGAAACGACAGGGACAACGTGCTGAGCAAGGAGAAGATATCAGCCTGTCCACCTGTCCGTCATCATGGGAATGATAGATCTATCTCCAATAAGACGGCATGAGAAGGACTTCTGGGAGCGCTCACAGCGCTATAGGTACGTGAAGATATAGTTATGTAACCTTATTTAATCAAAATCAAATCGAGCTTTAGTCATTTTGCTAAACATACACATTAGTGCAGACAAGATGAGAAAACGTTAAAAACATACACATCTCCCATACCACGCATACTGGCACACAGTGTTTATAGTTCATTGTAGACGTCACTCCAGTTGTGTTCTGAACATTGGGAACAGAAAGAACACAACTCCCCCAAACAAACTCTTGGGGTACCTGGTATCCGACCAGCACCAGCCATGAGCACAGCGCTTCACCATCGTACCTTCTCTGAAAATGTCTGACCCTGTTTACGGAGCAACGGTTGCTCGGACGTATGATTGGACAACGGCTGTTTGTGGGTGGGGTTTTGCAAAAGGTCAATTGTGAGAGCAACAATGCTCTTTCATTCCTGGTCACTGTCCCTTGTCCTTATTCCAGTTGCTTCCCCTACTGTTTCTGCTGAGTATAATAATGGGATTTTACCCTCACAGTGATTGGTAGATCTTTTCTTTCATTCATTGTTTTTTTTTTTCCTCCCCTTGTTTCATTTTCTTTCTTCTGTTGATAATTTATTGTATCATCAACATGTTATTTCTGTAATTAACTTCTGATTTATTTACCTAATCCACTGCATGACACCACTAAGGTCTGCTGTCAGGTCACTATAAACACTACTGTTCTTAGTTAAGAAAATAATACAACTATACTTTTACATCTCAGGCCTCTAGTTTCCTTTCTTTTAAAACTGTGTCCAAAAATGTCTTTTTTTTGCTTTTTTTTTGTAATGCTCTGATAACTTTTTTGTTTGAAATTGTTTTTTGTTTTTTTTCAGACTAGACATTCTGAAAAACGATCTTAATGTTTTTTTCTCTACTTTAGGATTTCCTGTCTGTTGGAATGTGAGAGTCGAGATGTTTCATATCCCTACATTGGCTCACACTAAATATTAGAGTAGAAACTAGAAAAGAATGCCTGTTTCTGTCTATTGTCAATGAAAGATTCAGAGAGAAGATGAAATATCTTACCTCAGCGAGCTGAAAGAGGGCAGACTGTCTGCATGGCTTTCCTTCAGGTGCCACAGAAATGACGGCCTGGAAACAAACAGCATCAGCACCATTACATAATGTGCTGTTTTAAAGATCAAACTAATGATCTTTGAGAGAAAGCTACTGTTAAATATCATCAGTCTTATACAGTGTTGGAAATAACTAATGGCATTATCATATTTAATACTATCTCGTCCGTTACAACGCTGTTACTGACAGTGAAATGTGGAGCGTTATTACTATGCACTGATGAGCTGTTTCTCACTCAGCCATGATGAGACAGAAGCTGCAAGTAAGGTGAGGGGGAGGGCTTACACAGAAGCACAAGTAATGATAATTGGCTAAGGTAGAGTCAATTTCATGGTAAGCCAATCAGTGCCAAAGTTCAGGTAAGTGGGTGTTGCTACCAAGCTTGGAGTGCCGCATGGGACAGAGAGAACTAGATGTGACAATGTGGAGCCTAGAGAAGTCTGCTGATTTAAAACTGACGTTTACAGCTTGGCAGTACAATCACTACGGCAACCTGCTTGCTGTAAAAGGACAAAAAACACATGTCAAATGTACTTTATGTCCCGGAAAAAAGTGTTTGTCCTCTTCATACGCAAGTTATTCTAATATAATGAAACATCTCTCAGTGGCACACGCTGCTACTAAGCAAGTGGCCAAAACAAATAATGCTATTAGGGCTGCCAGCGCTGCTAGTAGAAGGCCAGGAGACATCAGGGAAGGACATGGAGATGGAGCCACTCCATTTCAAACAGCAAAGGCTGGATTTTCCTGCCCCACAGAAACATGTGACACAGACTGAACTGAATGCTCTGATAGGCAGGTACTGTATATCAGTGAAAACATGTCATCATTACCAACTGTGGACTCGGAGCTTTAATTTCTCTCTCTGACACAAATCAACATAAGTTGAAGTTACAGTGTTCTTTGTATTTAAATAGCACTGATTGTTAACAAACTGCTTCATTTTGTTTTGATAAAAACTTGAAGCACTTTATTTTTCATTTTGCACTACATTGAATTAAAAGCACTTTTTGTTTAAACTGATGTACAGCATGTTTCTAAGCTGTACTACTTTATACAGCTGGCCCTTGACACCCGCTAAAAAATCTGAATTATTTTAGTTACGCAAAAATTACTTTTCCTAGTATTTAGTTACATTTACAAAGAAGTAACTCAGTTACTAACTCAGCTACTTTTTGGGGAAAGTAACTAGTAACTCTAACTCTTTTTTTTTCAACTAATTTGCCCATCACTGGTTTTATAACGAAGCTGAATCCAGACACATTACACATGGTCATATACATGTGGCTGACAGATACTCTCTGACAGGAAAAGCTGGAGCTTGAGAAACCTCCATCCACTTGCTCAGACCCCCCAGCATTTACCACGTCTGACACAAAACTGGGCTATGTCGCTGTTGTGCCAAGGTTACCATTTTTCCTCCTGAAGTGGCCGTGGATAGAGGTGTGTGTGTGTGTGTGTGTGAGTTTTGTGAGCATTACCCTTGTAATGGTCTGATGAGCTGAACATGGCAAACTCTGTCTTTCCTCTTGTCGAGGTTGGAAGACGCTCCAGCCTCCTGAGACTCTCTTCTACACAGAGGAGGTGAAGAAGATATGTTTTAACCAGAAACTACAGTGATCTACAGTTTGTTTGATTGATAAATTAACCCCAGCATTCTTACAACCATAATACTGTAGAGCAGCCGGGGCCACATGATCAATATTCATGTCAGCATTTACAATTACAACCAATCAGAGCATTAACACAGGGGGAACATGGGTTTCTTTCGTTTTTGTCTTTCGTTTCCATCTTTTGTCAGTTTTTGTTCATTATGTGTGTTTTTGTTTTCTTAATGTAATTGTATGTATTTTTCTGTCCTTTCCTTCATTTTTCATTGTCATTTTGTGTATTTCTGTCATTGTGTGTGTTTGGAGTCCTTTTGTGTATTTTTAGAGTCATCATGTGTTTTTGTTATTTTTGTGTTCTTTCTTGGTGTAATTGTGTGTATTCAGTTATTTTCTGCATTGTTGTTATTTTCTGTATTTTCCTGTCAATTTGTGTAATTTTGTTTTTTTTTGGTCTCTGAGGGGCCACATGTGGCCCCTCAGCCGCCAGTTGCCCAAGTCTGCAAACAAACACTAACATTTATCACTTGAACAGATCATGATGAGTGGTTTCTGGATCAATTACAATTGCACATCACAGAGGTACAAAGTCCATGATCAAACAAGATAAAACCGTCTCCCATGAGGTGTAATCCACTGATACCTCTGTTCCTGGGAAAAGGCTGGACTTCACCGTGCACTCAGTCACATCAGGCACTCTGTTTGGCATCTTCTCAGGGATCGTCTGCAGGACGAGACAAAAAAAAAAACTAAATCAACTTCTGTTAGACAAAAGATTAAATGTCCTCAAACAAGGAACCTGACTTCATCATGGCATTTTCATTTCCAGTTTATCACTACTTCACATATGAAGAATCAAGTCATCAGTCAGCTGCTTTTAAAGAAAATATATGAAACTGATTATGTAATAAATTTAAATCAGCGTTATGCTTTGACGATGATTCGACACGTGACGATTCATAAATGTTATAAAATCAATTGTTTTTCATAAAAACTAAAACGACAGGAACAGGACCGCTGCACGCGGAACAAAATCTTATGCATTTTATGCATTAAAAGTCGTGATAATCGTTAATATCGTAATAATCGTTGATTATTCAAATCAACCCTTATTCGTAATTGAATCGTGAGGTTCCTTAGATGGCACAACCCTAGTAGGTAAACAGCTACAATACACCGTTAAGCTGCGTTCACATCAAACGCAAATTATGCAACCATAGTTGCTTACATTTCCTGTGATGAGTCGCTTGAACAGTTGTGCTTTTTGCTCGCTTCATTGCTTCATTTACCGCCAAGTTCCAGCTCAATTTTCATTTCCACATAAAACATGGTGGACCCTACTACGATGGCTAAACGAGGTATTTAATACTGTAATTGTGGTCCCGGTAAAAAGAAGCACAAGATGATGACCTCCATGTTTCTCCAGTGACATAAAGACCGGGGAAATGACGTGGGGAGAAGTGCGTTGTGGATTGGATGTCACGACACAGCGTCACCCGAAGTCGCTTGAAAATTTTAAACTTTGAGTGACTTCCAGCGACTCAGATCAAGCGATTGAGTCACTGGAATTGTATTGCTTGAAGGGAGGTCGCTTGAAGTCGTGTCATTTAAATTAATTTTGAATGGAGTCTAGTCGCCAGAGTCGTTATAAGTGTGAACGTACCTTTAGCCATCAAGCTGGACAAATGTGGAGTTCAGGGTCTTACTTAAATCTACTTAAATACATGAAAATTGAACCACAAACCCTGTAAATAAAAAACGAATGTCAAAGTTGGTCGATTAGCTCATTTAAGGACTCTCAAAGACAATTAAACTTTTTTTTAAAAGTACTAGTAGACAGGATTTTTGAGAACCATGGCCATCTTTAAACAGATATGATTTGAATTAAAGCTAGGTGATATGGACCAAAACACATCTCAATTTTCCTCAAAATCACAATATACAATATTTATCTAGATATTTTATAACTCAAAGTCTGACCAAAAAGACAATTCTGGGTTAAATTTGCTGATGAAAAAGGCCACACAGGTACATTCATTAACAAACAGCTGCATAATAAGTGCCACTTTAGTGCTTTTCTCATCTAAGGGACAGCACTTGTGAGTGAGTTCTGTAGTGTGGCTTGTTTAGTTGAAGTTCTCGGTAAGGAACCACTCAGCAATCCATCTAACTGTGCTTTTCATGCTGTTGTGAAAAGTAACCTAAGCAGCCACTCCTAAAATGATCATTAGGTGGAAAAGGTTTAAAACTGCTTAAAATGTCTTAAAAGTTAAAAAAAAAAAAAAAGGCTTTTTAATTTGATAGAGAACTGTCTGAAATGGGAGTAATTTTGCAAAAATGCATTAAAAGGAGCAAAAACATGGCAAGAAAAAGTGATGAAAATAGGTTAAAATATGGCAAGTTTGGTGTAGTTGCAAAAAACCATCAAAAATGAGTTGAAAATTTGTTTAAAAAAATTGTTTCTTGAAGTATTTTGATACAAAATGAGCTATAGAATATATATCTAAGAAATATGGAAAAGTTGTAAAGGACACTGTTTGACTACTCTGAATAGTATTAAATACTTAAGATGTGATTTGTACTGTGTGATTGTATCTATACTATAAAGACAGAAAGGTCTCTGTGTGTGTGTGTGTGTGTGTGTGTGTGTGTGTGTGTGTGTGTGTGTGTGTGTGTGTGTGTGTGTGTGTGTGTGTGTGTGTGTGTGTGTGTGTGTGTGTGTGTGTGTGTAGCAAATATCTCCCCGACGTGGTGTGAGTTAGACCTGAAACTTAGTCAACGGCTTCCAAATACCCCAAGTGTGTGTATCTGTTATTTTGGAGTAATTGGGTGTAGCAAAACGGTCAAAACGTTAATTTTCAGAATACGGCTCCTGGTTCATGACGTCAATGTGTTGCAGTTTGTTTGGGTTAAAAAAAAATTTAAAAAAAAGGTCGATATGAAAAACGCTTTTGTACCGCTAAAAGTCATTTAAGTTAATATTTCATGGTTATTTAATATTATTCCTGTGATTCCAAACTTCCTTTAAATTTCGGGTCACAGACTTCACTTCCTCCTTCATCTCATGACTGGGCGGTGGCTATGCTGACGGTCATTAGCCGATTATATCACAAACATTCTGATTCTTCAGACAGAGGAATGTAACGTTTTACTGAGCGGATGGCTCCACAACATGGCTCCACTGTGATTATTGTTTGTTCTGTGCAAGGGTGAGTGTTTCTTCTTTTATTATTCTATGTGCTAAGAAAGATGCTAGCAGCTACAATGTAAACACACACACGGCTGATGCGCGTGCGTGTACTACACCGGGATGAAAATACTGAACTCACACAGAGCCGTTTAGAGAGAGTTGTGACTTTGGTGTTGCAAAACATTTATTTTTTGTGGTACTTCCGTGTCTCTCTTAACCAGTGACGGATTATGTGCAAGATGCACGTGTGTGTGAGAGATAACTCACGGAGGAGATGGACACGGACACACACACACACACACTTACTTTATAATAAAAATATACTAAATGAGTAAAATAAAACAAAAAACTAAATATTTATACAAAAACTACACAAAATGACAACAGAAATGCATAAAAAAATTCAAACATATTCTCATTTGGCCATAATTGACAACTGTACTTAAGCTCCCACATGGATGCATACTTCCAACGGGCACTGTTCTAGTTAAGTTAAAACAAGTAAAAAAAAAAAAAAAAAAGATATATCTTGATATAGACGATATTGTCTTTCTATAGCGCCAAAACAGAAAACTTGATATATCTTGAATCACAATATATTGCCCAGCCCTCGTTGAATTTGGCCCAATTAAAAGAAAAAAAAGAAAGTGCATTCACGCACCTTTTCATTATCCACGGTAGAGACGCTCCATTCGCAGGATGTGTCCGACAAACTGGGTTTAGTGCTTGATGAAATCTAGAGAGGAAAAAGCATAATTTTTAAAATTAAAAATTTAATTCATCAAATGCCGAAAATAAACAAAGGCCTTGATTATTGTAAAAAAATGAATGTTTGTCAATGACAGGATAAGTGGTGAGTGTGTGTGTGTGTGTGTGTGTGTGTGAGTAAAATCAATGGACACCTACATCTCTGTGCGTGAGGGCATGCTCCCCAGCTAACAGCAGCATGCTAAGACCCCCCATCTTTGTGGGATCTGATAATACAGAACGTTACAAATCAGCCATGTGAGGATAGAAGCTTGATTTAAAGGTGTTTAGCATCAACCCACCTGCCATGGCAAAGTTTAACTGTGGGGTCTGCTCAGCTTTGGGCACTTGTTGGGTGGTGGAGTCCTTTAATGCATTGCAGGAAATGGACCAAACTGGTTTGCGGGAGTTGATGATGGGAGGACAGGAGGGGTGCTTGACTGGTTTACTGGAGGTGGGACACCACTTATAATCTGGATTAGCTTTCATAAACGCATCCTTATACTGAAACAAGAAACAGTCATGATGTTACAGACAGAAATTAGACACTCCTTATTAAACACAAATATTCAGCAGAGATACTGGGTTCTTTAAAAAATGTGTTTTACAACTATAAATCTTCCTGATGAAGATTTACAGATAAAAAAAACCTTTCCCTTTATTCGGTGTGCGTCTCCAGACGACCCGTGAGGTAGATCATAGATTAACTGATCAGAGACGAGAGGATGCATGCGCTTGATGCCACTTTAACAGCAAACAAGAATAAGTGATTAATTGACCTAAACTTTGTGATTCTAAATGAATAAAACACGTGTGACATCATCATTCTTCGAGAATGGAGAAGTTGTTGTAAACGATAAATGACGCAAGTAATTAAAAAACATGCAAATAAATGTTGGATTACAAGTTTGAAGCTGTAATTTTATTTGTATAAATATCAGTCGAGACATTTTTTCCCCATCATTTGTGACATAAAATTTATTTCACGTGTGGATTTTTCATACACAAGGTCACATCACATTCTACAAGCTTTCCCATTGTGCAACTTATCTACCTTCATACCAACACTCCAACAGATACGCAGACCTATTTTTACCAGATGTGGGAGCAACAACGCATACATTCAGTAAAGATAAGCTTGTGCGTGACAGGAAGTAGTGCAGAGACAGAATAAAACATTCAGTTTATTTTCAAAATAAAACACTCTGTGTTAAAGGCAGATCGTATTTCCATCCATGTTCCTACCCTTTTGCTCCTTTTCAGGGTGGTGGGAGTCTGCTGGTGCCTATCTCCAGCTTTCTTCAGGCGCAAGGGGGCGGGGCTACACCCTGGACTGGCTGGCAGTGGATGGTATTTCACATATAAATATTGACCTTATCCATGGCTGGACACAATCAACTGTTTATATGGCTTTGTGCTTCTCTTTGCATTCACGACAACTCACTATGTTGCATGAATTAGTGAGATCTCCTGAGTCCTCACCACAACAGTTTTGCATTACTGACGGAGGCGGTGGGGAGTGACGGACAGCGGAGCATTGAGATGTTACACATCCAGCGTTAAAAATAAAATCATGCATTGTGTAGAATCACTGCCATAATTATAGCCAATTAGGAGGTGGTCATTTGTATCATTTGAATATTAAAATGAAGCAGAGACTATGATATTCTGTATCAATTCTTTTTAAAAGACCATATTAAAACCATTGATAGTGTAAAAACTGATGGATTATTGTTTGTACGTCTTTTTATAAGACATTTCCCATTAGTTTACTGTAATTGATGATAGGTTTTCATAAGAGTGCATCTGCAGCCTAAGCAACAGGTAAACCCATCCTGCCCTTTAACCTTGTCGGCACAGACTGTGTCTCCATGGCAACTTGCATGTTCATTCTTTGATGAAACAGCTGTTCCAGTTATATCCTGGTTGAACTAATCTATAAAGCACGTGTCAAACTCACAAATAACTTGGCCCACAGGAGAAAGTAAAAATGACAGAGAAAACAACCAATGAATTGAGCTGTAGATATCACAGCCCTTCCAATTACACAAATTCAATTATACTCAACAATCTTTGCAGGGATTAAAGTCTTTCCATGCCAATAGCACATGATAGCAGTCATTTTAAATCTCAAATTGTTGAAAGAACTCTCAATCGTTCAAAATCATGAAATTTTCCTCAAACTATTCCACATTTCCCCAAATTTAATAAAAATTGTTAAACAAAAAAATCAAGGAAATTGAGGTGAAGATCCTTTGGTCAGTGAATATCTGCCACTTGTTGTTTGGATATTGGTGCCTTACATACTTTATATTTCATTTATACATGGAAGTACAAACTAGACCACAAAAATGATGAAATTAGTAGTTTTCCTGCCTATAATTTGTGGTCCATTTAATATCAAACTGCTCCATATTTGGCCTCTAGGGATGTAACGATTCACTCAACTCCCGATACAATTCGATTCACGATACTGGGGTTCATGATACGATTCTCTCACGATTCATTTTACAAAATGGGACTTTTGGGGGGAAAAAAAAATAGAAAATACTGTACTATTTTCCTTTTATTTTTCATTGTCAAAAGAATCCCTTGATGAACTATTCAAACAATGCAATTTAACTAAAAATAAATCTTGAATGAAATAAACAAAGGAATAATACAAATGAAGAAGCCTATTCATTTAAATTCTGGTTCCATAGTAAACAATACAAAACTGCATAATAGTTATTTTTCTTTTTAAAAGTGCAACTGAAAATGTATTTTGTGACTTAACAATTGGGCCTTAAAAAAAAAAAAAAAAAAACAGTCTGCACTGTATTTGCGTCAGATATTTGTTTGAACCAGCAGAGGGCGATAGTAACCCAGTGGTCGGTTGGCATGCAGCTAAGTGCAGTCAAGAAGAGATACTATGCTAGCAGACAGGGTTAATAGAAAAACGTGACTTTTACAGATATTCACTTAATATTACAGATATTCTTTTGGTGCTAAAGGGGTAATCATTTATGAATATGTTTAAGAGTAGAAGGCGGCCAGAAAGAAAGTATTAGCAGATTTCGCCCGCCGCCATGACTTCTGGATAGCGCCCTCTATTGGTTAAAAAAGTACTGCGATTCAATTATCACCCCATCGATGTGAACCTTGATACCTATGAATCGATTTTTAACTGCCTTACGATTAATCGTTACATCCCTATCGGCCTCTGAACTAAAATGAGTTTGACACCTTTGCTTTAATGTTTAACCAGGTAGAAACACTGAGCTTGGTTTCCCATTGCCTAATTCTCTGCGTACGTTGTTATAAATGAAACAAACATGAAAGAAAGCCTCACCTCTTTGGCCATATCTGTATATTTCTGCTTCTCGTTGGGCTCCAACACTGCCCACCAGTCAGCTAGGATCTTTGTAGCACCTCGG
This sequence comes from Gouania willdenowi, assembly GCF_900634775.1. Classification (NCBI taxonomy): domain Eukaryota; kingdom Metazoa; phylum Chordata; class Actinopteri; order Blenniiformes; family Gobiesocidae; genus Gouania; species Gouania willdenowi. The sequence continues at coordinate 33,510,123 of NC_041057.1, read as the reverse complement.
TTGTCCAGGCGAGGGTGTTCCTGACGCACCAACGATCTGTGGCGTTTGCAGAACAGGAGGAAGGCATTCATGGGGCGACGTGCCCGCTGCTCGTTTGGGTCTTCTTCTACTTCTGTTGCATTCCCACATTGCAACGGTGTGCTATCCTCCAACAGCGGCAACTTAGGACAAAATTCACACACGGCATTAACCACAATGAGGTGCCAAATAATTGTTGTACTGTAATTGATAACGTAAAAAGCTACGACTCACCTTGTCCAACTCATCTTCTTCCTCCTCTTCTTCAGAGAAATCCAAAGTCTTTTTGGAAAGAATGGGATGCCACTGCAGGCATCTGCGTTTAGGGCGTTTTCCAATGACTTCGCCTGCATCTTGTAACTCCCTCCCCCGTTCACGGACCTTCATGGCACTACCCGACCTAAAAAAACAAATCTGATTCAAAGAAGGTTCTCCTAAACCAAGCAAAAAAACCCCAAAAACATTAAATATTCCATAGAGGGGAGAAAAAAAGCAAAAACATTGGCTGGATATTACCTACATAAATTAATTTATTAATGCTGAGTTGATTTGGCATTTACTTGGGAGTCGTAAATACAAATACTGAGCACACTTTCCCTCATGAAAGCTAGGAGCTGATGTAAAAACAGTCAAACCAACATCTGGAAATCAAAATGTATCTAATCACACACTCCATGTTCACTTTGTTTTCACAAAAAGTTTGTTAATCTTTAGACCTGGAAGAACTTTAGAGCTTCAAATTATCACAAGAAACAAAAAATTGTATAAAACCCAAAAAGTATAAAACTCAATGGATGCATTATCTAAGATCTTTCTCTGAAGGCCTCGCAGTAGAGGTTTATCACTTCAAAATTCCCATTAATCTAATCGATAGGGGTGGGGAAATCTAATCATCCACGATTCAGAATCAATTCATAAACTTCAAAAATCGATTTAAATAAAAATTTGACAAAAGACAGGGACAAACAACAACGTGATAACCTGTGACAGCAAACACCCAGAGAACAATGGGATGAAGAGAGGAAAAATTTATATCAATAAGAAAATAAGATATAATAATAATAATTAAAAAAAATTCTACATTAACTCAGCCAGCAGATCCAGCGCCCTAAGAGGCTGAGGGGCCCAACGCAGCAGACACGAGGGGGCCACGGTACCCACCTCCCCCCCAGGCCCCCTCCAATCTTTTTCTTATGCCACCTTTTTTTTTTGTATACCTTGAGTTTATTCTTGTAGTCACTGAGAGTTGAGACTTACTTCTGGAAGAAAGGGGCAGCTTTTATTTATGCAAGTTATTTCTTGTAAAGTTTTTATTTGTTTCGCATGAATAAATGTTACCTTGTGTCTTAAGTTTGTCTTTGTGTGATCACATCATTGGAATTAGTTTATTTAAAATGATCTTATACTAACTGTAATGTTTTGATGTCAATTTGCCTTAACACACTATGCATTGTATTATTTTTTTTTTTTTTTTTAATCGAGAATCGGTTAAAATGAGAATCGATCTTGAATCTAATCGTGACCCTAAGAATCAGAATCGAATCAAATTGTGAGACACCCAAAGATTCACATCCCTACTATTCAACCATCTCGGTTTAATGCGGGAAGTTCTCCATGTTGGAAAGATGGTTTCATGAAGGCCACCAAAGGTTTTTATTTAACAGCCAGTTTTTGCCATCCAACTCCATCCGTTCTAAGGGAATTTTAGCTCAGAGAAACAGACAGGACTATCCAAAGAAGCAACATTAATTCCCGTTAAAAACGTCAAGTCCTTGCCAGGGTGTGTGTTGTGAAATGTAGTTGTTTTGTCAAATAGACAGCGTACTGTATTTCTTTGTCTCCTGTTTGTGTTTTGCTTCTTAGATCTAAAACTCTCCTCAGAACTCAGTTATAAACCAACCAAAACTTTGAATACTTTAGGTCGAATTCTTATTTTGTTTCTTATCCCTTCATACCATAGATTCAATAATGTGCTCAAAACCCGCTTCGAAGAATTTAGACCATGTCGACATAATATGGATATGGGTCAAAGTACAAAAAGGTCTATTGATTCTGCTGCAGAGGCCGTTGTTGTATTACAGCAGCAGTGTTTGTCTTTATTTATTGTCATTACTTTATTAATATTACTGTTCTAAAATACATACAAAAAAAGTAAATACTCTAGCTTCTTTTTTCCCCGATAAGTTACCTTTTAGACCAATTTTGTTGATGGACTTTTGAAGGACTACCATCCAAAAATCCTTCTATCCTCAGGGTTTGTGCGTCTTCAACCGTCCTTGATTACTCGCTAACTTCAGTCATCAGAGCGTGTCAGCACACTGTTTAAGGGAGTGTAAGGCCCTGTTTACACAAGAACGTTTTCCAGTAAAAACGCAAAAGTTTGGTTGTGTTTTGGCTGTGAATTTACACGGCAACAGCGTATTGGTTTTTGAAAACTGAACTTTTTAAAAACGGGCTCCAGAGTGAACGCCTCATGCTCTCCCACATCAAGGACATCACCGACCCCCACCTGGATCCCCTGCAGTTCACCTACAGATCCAACAGGTCTGTAGACAGTGCTGTAAACCTGGCTCTCCACTTCATCCTCCAGCACCTGGACTCCCCAGGCTCCTACGCCAGGATCCTGTTTGTGGACTTCAGCTCTGCTTTTAATACAATAATCCCAGCTCTCCTTCAGGACAAGCTTTCCCAGCTGAACGTGCCAGACTTCACCTGCAGGTGGATCACAGATTTCCTGTCTGACAGGAAGCAGCACGTGAAGCTGGGAAAAACCATCTCTGCTCCCCGGACCATCAGCACTGGATCTCCTCAGGGCTGTGTTCTTTCTCCTCTGCTCTTCTCCCTGTACACCAACAGCTGCACCTCCTCTCACCAGTCGGTCAAACTCCTGAAGTTTGCAGACGACACGACCATCATCGGTCTCATCTCTGATGGAGACGAGTCTGACTACAGGTGGGAGACAGACCGGCTGGTGTCCTGGTGTAGCCAGAACAACCTGGAGCTCAACGCTTTAAAGACAGTGGAGATAATAGCAGACTTCAGGAAGAACCCAGCCCCCCTCACCCTGGGAGACTCTACAGTGAGCTCTGTGGAGTACTTCTGCTTCCTGGGGACCATCATCACCCAGGACTTCAAGTGGGAGCTGAACATAAGCTCCCTCATCAAAAAAGCTCAGCAGAGGATGTACTTCCTGCGACAGCAGAAGAAGTTCAGTCTGCCAACAAAGATGATGGTGAACTTCTACAGCTCCATCATCCAGTCCATCCTCTGCTCCTCCATCACCATCTGGTACGCTGCAGCTACGGCCAAGGACAAGGCCAGACTGCAGCGTATCATCAACTCAGCAGAGAAGGTCATCGGCTGCAATCTGCCCTCCTTCCAGGACCTGTACGCCTCCAGGATTCTGAGGTGTGCAGGAAAGATTGTGGCTGACCCCTCCCACCCTGGTCATAAACTATTTCAATCTCTCCCTTCTAGAAGGAGGTTTAGGTCCATCAGGACCAGAACCTCCAGACACAAGAACAGATTCTTTCCCTCTGCCACCATCCACATGGACACACCCCCAGTCACCCCCAACACCACCACCCGATCACCACCTCCATGATGACATTATCTGCTGCACTGTATATATATATATATATATAAATATATATTTATATTTATCCTTTATTCTCAATCTATCCTTTATTTATCCCTCATCCTTTATATTTATCATTATTACTGTTGCTGGGCTGTTTCTTTGTTCTTTGTTTCGTGCACCGACTACCAAGACAAATTCCTTGTACTGTCTAAAAGACTGTACTTGGCCATTAAAACATTTGTGATTCTGAGTGGAAATTTTTGAAAACGTGTCCGTGTAAACGGTAAAACGAAACTTTCTGTATCACGGGCATGCGCACAATGACTGCAGCACCTCAAACGTTAGCTTTAATCAGACCTACAAAGTTAGACCCAAACCATCCCATAGCAGTCATAATACGGCCTGAACCCGAATAAAGCCGATCTCTCTTATTGTATTCACATCCGTGCGCAGCGCGCACACGTAGGAGAGTTTCTTTCATAACTCAGCTTCAGCTTCATGTGATGCTACAGATGCTACGTAGCGGTTTAATGCTGTAACACACACAGCTCAGAGAGCTGCTTCTACATGTGTGACACAGCAACACGAGTCAAAACTAGTCATTCATGCATAACATCATTTATTCATGTACCAGCAAACATTTGTGGGTCATCTCAGCCTTATTGAAACATTACCTTCACCGCACAGCGTCCGACCAGAGTCTGTGTTAAAAGGATAGAAATTAAGCGCGACCCCAGGTTCGAACACATATCTGTCAGTAGGAATGCAGCTCTGTGATTGGTCAGAATCTGGTGCAGGCATGAAAAACGTCTCTGCTGATCCAAGTGATGGTGAAGTAAATGAACACATTGATGGAGAAATTAACTTTAAATCAAAAGAGTGATGCACACAAACGCTCTTACTTGTGTTTGCTTATTTTGGTTCATTGCAAAACCACACCTCCATCTATTGGCCTGGCATGTTTACTACATAGTTTTTTATGCTTCCAGCGGTCTCTGAACTGAGATCATTTTGAAAACATGTGAATGTGGAACATTTTGGAAACAAAAACAGAAACAGAAGCAAAACGTTGTATTAACAGGGCCTAGAGGTCCGTTAGGAGAGCTCTTCTTCTCTGCTTCATTGTCCACTACCGAACCGCAGAGCTGAAACTGTTGCCCCGTGCGGTCACAGATTTTTATTGGGTCACAACATTTTTATCCTCTTTTGGTAAACAAGAGGTTTATATCAGCATCTTAAACTTTTTCTGGTTTATTTAGAGCAACCAAAAGCAACACAAGTTGTCATTTTGACTGAAAAAGCTGATCTAAAAAGCTGCTAAATGATCTAAAAAGCTACTTATCTAAAACAGGGGTGCTCAATACGTCGATCGCGATCTGCCAGTCGATCACAAAGGTAGTGTTGGCAGATCGCATGACATCAAAAAAATAGACGTCAGCAGCTGATGTCAGCCTATTATCCATCCCGTCAAAAAAGCGAGGGCTTAAAATCGGAGGTAACACGCTTTTAAGCTAAAGAAAGCTTATAGTCATCAAAAATGAGCGGGGTTGCTGGACCAAGTAAGAAGACAAAAACGTATCACTTTCATACGGAATGGGAGGTGGACTTTTTTTTCACAATGTCATTTTCTAAGTGCGTTTGCCTCATCTGCCGGTCTGCTATTGCAATACCAAAGAAAGGAAATGTGGAGCGGCATTTACAGATTTTCGCAAAATAAAAGCAATATTTCTACATGTCGACAAAGTATAATTGCACTTTGAAAGCTTTTCAATTGAACGTTGTTTAGGGCAAGAGCCTCGCAACTTGGTAAAAGGATCCTCAACTAAGTATTGAGTGATGTACATGTTCATACTTTCATGTACATACTTTTCAGTTGGCCAACATTTCTAGAAATCTTTTTTTTTGTATCGGTTTTAAGTAATATTCTAATTGTATCATATATCAGTCTGTGTGTAATGAATTCATATAATATACAGGTTTTACTATTTGAATAGAATTACTGAAATAAGTCAACTTTTTCATGACCTGTACCTGTATTTATTTTACGGTTTGCACTGGGTAAATTCTACGCGTTGAGCAGGTGATGCTTCATTCACTGGGCACGTACGTAGGAGTGGCGAGCACCAGGAAGGTGAATGGATTTTTACCTGGAACCTTGAATGTTAATACGGAAACGCCAAGTTGTCTGCGATTTGTAAAAAGAATAAAAACCAAAGAAAACTTGCTTGGACATGGATTTTTTTGATCCAGCGTGAAGTCTGCTTTCTCTGTGCCGCATGAACATTGATTGGAGATTTTTGCCGTAACAGTTTTTATAATTTCCTGTCATTTCATGCCTGGACCAAGTTTGACACTATTTGTTAATTTTTCCCTCCCTCTCTCTCAAGTACCCCCTGTAGTGCCATCTGTGTACACCTAGGGGTACACGTACCCTTATTTGAGAACCAGCGCTTTAGATGAAATTGTGCATGTTGATGAATGAATGTTTTGTGGTGTTTGCGTTGGAGCGTGAGGTGGAGAGAGCAGGAATACTTACTGAGGGAAACTATGGAGATGCTGGGTGAGGAATGGAGATGAGTCTGCCACTGGCTGTGTCATGCAATGACGATGACCTACAAAATAAAAGACACGGTTCTCAGTCTCAGTAACCACTTCCTGCAACCATGTCAGCACAGATGAAAAATCTACTTTATTCAACATACAGAGTCAAACTGTGCGTCTAAGGCTGTGGGTCACTTTGCTCTAAAACAGTAATTAGTGAGGATGGAGGAGGCAAAATAATTATAATACATTCAACCTTTAACATGTTCAGCTAATACATTCAACCCATTTCAACCTTTTTGCTAATGTTAAGCTAATGCTATTTTTAGCTAATGCCAAGTTATTTATAATTCTAATAGAATGCTATTGCTAGGTTAATGCTAATGTTGGGATAATGCTATTGCTAGGCGAATGCTAGGTTAATTCTAATGTTAGATTAATGCTAATGCTGAGTTAGAGTTAATGATAACACTAGCTAATGCTAAGCTTATTCTATGCTATTGTTAGGTTAAAACCAATGCTAAGTTAGTGCTAATGTTAAACTAATTCTAATTTTGGGTTAATGCTATTGCTAGGCTAATGCTGATTCTAGGTTAATGCTAATGCTAGGTAAACGTTAAAGCTAGTTAATTCTATGCTAATGCTATTGCTAGCTAATGCAAAGCTACTGCAGTGCGACGCGGGCCAGCCCCTGCATCCTCACTTGAATTTTCTTCAGGAAATGCCAATATTCTAGTTCATTTTATTTTACTAGTTACAGGCATAACAATTTAACATATTTGTATTTCACTATTGCCATCACCAAAATGTAACTGAGTTACTCTACTTTAAGTTACTTTGAGCTAAATCGCACATTTAAGGTATGTGAAGCCATTTTAAAATACTAATCTTACTACATTGATACCATTACAGATTAATGTCTACCAATGTAACACCACAAAACACTTACTTCCCGTTTTATTGATCTTTGAATCAGTCACCAGCATCTTAACATATTCTTATTTAACAATGTAAACATATAATCAATGCTTTAAAATGTGCAACATTTGCAAAACAATTTTCTAAACAAAAGAAAATGTTAGAAAAACATGCTCTAGGAATACAACATTTAATCATTCATCATAAAACAAATGACTGGAAATGTAAAAGGCAACTGTAAAAAAAAAAATTCAATGTAACTGAAATAAGATATAAAATATACCAAATAAGTTTGTATAACTTAAAAAAAAAAAAAAACCTTATGTCTAACAGAGGTGTAATGAGTATTGATATATTAAAGTAGAAGTCCTTGTACTTGATTGAAATTGTATTCAAGTACAAGTAAGTCATACATAAAATAATAAAATACAAGTAAAAAGTAGCTCAATTAAATAGTACTCAAAGTAAAAGTTACTAGTTACTTTCACCCCCCATGTTTATTGTTGGTAATAAATCTTGGTACGGGTCCCTTACATACAGTAAACGTCACATGTATAAACTTAAAAAGAGACCAAATCAACCACAATTAGAAATGAATTTATTTTCCACAAAAGCATCTGTATAAAATAAAAGGTTTGTCAATTCTTTTTTAAATAAAACACCAATGAATTTAATTCAAAATAAATAAATTCTTAGGCTTAAAGTATAGCTACATTTATTAATTTTAAAACTGAGAAAATAACTGGCATTCAATACTGTTTTTGGTGCCGTGCATCATGTTTAATCTGATTGGTCAGCTATAATGTGATGCATGTGATTGTTGTCTGGTAGTTTTGTTTTTTGTAGTTTCACAATGTCTGCTGATCATTTTAAAACAAAAAAATATTATTTACTCATAAACGGTTGGGTGTAGAAATGTAACAAATTACTTTACTTCTTTTAAAACGTACTTTAGTACAAGTAAAATTACTGATTAAGGAATATACTCAAAAAAGTGCAAGTACCCATAAAAGGAACTTAATTACAGTAATGTGAGTACTTGTAATCCATTACTTTAATCTCTGATGTCTAAATAATAGAATAACTTCAGACCTGATCAAAGCCAAATGGATGTTATATCAATGCAGAGTTTCTTCTACACCACAGAAAGGGTAGAATTTACTGTGATGTCTCTTTATTTTGGTTTTCATTGGAATATCAGTGGAAATCATTAAAGTCTCCATGTAACTCACCTTACTGAGATTGTGACGAGTAATCAGAAATGGCAAAAGTACAGGAAAAAGTAAAAAAGTTCATGCTATGAAATGAATTTCAGTAAAAAAGTAAAATTATTGTCCCTTCAATAATAAGACATGATTTTTAAACCAGCGAATTCTATATCTTTTATTATTTTAAGAACTTTTACAAAACTGGTGCATGGAAACAAGTTAAATCTGTTACCTTTGAACACCTGGGGGGTATTGTACAGAAGTCAGATAAATACATCCAGGATAAAAGAGAATGCGTGGTTAGACTAAGTCTGGTCAGTGACATCTTGGATGAATTGGTTGCACGTTTGCCAAAGCAGAATAAAGAGACGAGGTTTATTGAAGCCGGCTTTCTTAAAAAGATCGTTAAGTCAATGACAGAATCTCTGATGGAAGTACGGATCACAGATGCACAGCTTAGTTTACACTTGTCGAACAACTGATGCTTCTACAGCAGGAGGAAGAAATAAAAGACACGATACGGAAAAATGTAACAGCAGCGCTGCTAAAAAAGAAAGAGGCTGGTAGACAATAGCCGACCTTATTAATGCATAAATAGCCCAAACATGTAGAATTAATAAAGGGAACTACTATGGTTACAGTAAGAATCACTTTTTTTTTTTTTTTTTTTTTTTAAGTTTATCATAGAATAGACCTTTATTGATCTTCCACAGGAGAAATTCACAAAAAAAAAAAAAAAAAAAAAAAAGGTAAAGTTTATTAGCAGGGACTTGAACGTAGGTCTCACAGACGAGAAATCTAGCACTGATTCAGCATTACAACTAACTTTTTAGTGTTTTACCAATAAGGAAAATATTCCTAATAAACCATCTGCCATCTCACTTTCATTGCTCAAATCTTGTCTTTATATATAAACGATGATTATAAAAAACCAAAAGTCAACAGACAATTTAAATGACTATAATATTTGAAGAAACATGTATAAAAACCATGGACATTCTGTAAAACACTAATTTCTCACAACAGGGATAACTTGAACCTGGTTGTTAATCTGCTCTGCAGCAGGTTAGCTGTAGACTAAATCACCATGGTTACTGGTCCAGGATAAAGCTGGCCCCGACTTGGAGATAAGTTTATCCAGGATAGCTGATTTTTCCAGGCTTTATCTCCAATCCTGGTTTTGCATGACACCCCTGGAGAATTTAGCACTCATAATAAATACAATTTGTAAATAAAATGTGTCACCAAAAAATTAAATACTAAAATAAAGTACAGGTAACAGAAACACTATTTAATTACAGTAATTAAGTATTTGTATTTCATTACTTGTCACAATATATTGCTGATTTTTTGTTTCAGTAGTGTGTTATATTACTGCCTTACTGAACGAAAATAATGTATTACAGTAACTCGTTACTTTTGTAACGCGTTACTCTCAACGCTGCATGATAAACCCTGTCCCTTCCGGATGTGAAGGACACAGTGATGTGAAGGTGTTTTCATCTCATCTCTGAGTCCATCTTGCTTTAGTTCGACCTGAAGCTCCAGGATTAAAACTTGTCCGGATCCGGACACAGGTTCACTAACACCGGGCTTTTCCCCACCAGGACCTGCTCCCATTTCCTCCAAGTATTTGATAGAAAATAAAAGTATTGAGCTACTTATTAGCGAGCTAGCTATGCAGCGTGACCAGCTCTGACCGAACCGTGTTACCGTGTGTGTGAGACTGTTTTAGTCCCGTGTTTTGCTCAGTGGCTGAGATGTGTGTGAAGAAGAAGAAGAAGCTCAGAGTGAATGCCAGCAGGCGGACATCACGTCCACACACACACACAGAGACGGAACCGTGTCCGTCACTAAAACCACCCCCATGATGTCTGAACCTACCTCGGGAATCGAGCTCCACACACCGGGCCGTCCGCTCACCATGGCTCCGTCTACATTTATTCACACTCACTGACACATCATAATAACAGCTCGGCACACACTGTGCTGGAAGCGATTCAGCTGCGTCAAGCCACTCTGACCACACGGCCGGAAACGAAGGGCTTTCACAATAAAAGCCGGAATATATATAAAAAGGCATCAGCTCCACCATTTGAGGGCTGGTTTCCTGCAGGTTTAACATGTCTTCCTATTCCAATGTAGTAGAATAAAAGATGATTTTATTTTATTTTACTGACAGAGATGCATGATGGCATGTTCAGATTCAATTTGTTGTACAGAAAAAAAAATAGGGCTGGGTGATATGGACCAAAATTTGCTGATGCAAAAATACTACACAGGCTCATACTGTATATCAACAAACAGCAGCACAAAATGTGCCACTTTTGGCCTTTTTCCCTCTAAGGGACAGCACATGTGAGTGAGTTCTTTAATGTGTATGTTTAGATGAAGGTCTGAGTTAGGACACACTCAGCGAGCATCTAACTGAGCTTTTAATGCTGTTCTGAAAAGTAGTGAAAGCAGCGACTCCTAAAACAAAATAAGCTATATATATATAGCTTACAAAAATAAGCTATATATATATATATATATATATATATATATATATATATGCGATATTGTAATTTTCTATATCACCAAAATAGAAAACTCGATATATCTTATATCTTGATATATCGCCCAGCCCTATTGGACATCCAGTAGTCCCCCTGAGTTGCCAAAGTGGGGTACAGGTACCCCCAGAGGTACGCAAATTGCCATAGAGGGTAAGTGAAAAAAACAAAAAAATAAAAACAGCGTGACAACATTGGAAACTAGAATATTAATAGATCAGCAGTCAGGAGCCCCCATGCACTGCCACAAATGACACAATTGCCTCTGTTAGTCTACCAATGCAGTGGTGACTAGAGCTGCAACTAACCATCATTTTTGTAGTCAACTAATATATCAATTATTTTTTCGATTAGTTGACTAATCACGATTATTTTGTTTGTTTTGAAGCATATATTTTTGAATCACTATTTAACCCACCTGTGTAAATCCTCACACCTGTGAAAGTGACCCTGTTGTACTCTGACAGCATGTTTTACAGAAAGGAAATAAAACAATGACAGGACAAAATAATGCATTTATAATAGTTGTATTTTCAACATGAAAAATTGTGATCACAATAAAAAAATAAATTAATTAATTAACACAAAGTGCATCGGTGGTCTTGAACAACTACGCATAACAAAAAGTTTGTTAAAAAAAAAAAAAAAAGTAACAAAAGATGTTGCTAACCTGCCTTACTGGTTCTAGTGGTAAAAACTTTAAAGCAACTAAAGAGTTGTGCATGGTCAGGTGTAGTCTGGATGGAAGGTCTGGATCATCATCAATCATGGATATTGGTCTCATATCAATGACTATCATATACAGGATGCTCTCTGTTAGTACTTCAGCCATTTGGGGGGTGTATGAACCTCTCACCCAAACACCTTTGCATAGGAGCACTATAAAAACAAAGAAGTATATTAGTTCACAGTTTAAAGAATATATATATATATATACACACACGTGTTTATCACAAAAAATACCTATTACAAATAATCAGATTAGCTACAAGTTAAGTAAAATCTAATCATTTATCAATTTCATATAAAATTACGCAATTGATAGTAGACGAAAGCATTTTACTGTTCATAATTAATGCCAGTATAAGCAGAAAACAAGGTATTTTAATTCAAATTAGGTTTAGTGAAGTAAATTATGCATAAACGTAACTGAACAAGCAGTGGCGTAACATCGTGGTGCAAATAATTGTATATCAATACCAGAGCAGGTTAACTAAAGAAATGTATATAATAGATCAAAATCAAATAAAGAATGCCTTTCCCTTATTTTAAGGGTAGCAAAAATTAGGAATCACACCAGAAGGATTACATACATAGGTGCACATATTTCACATGTGAGGTTACAAGTGCATTGCTATAGTTTTAAATCTCAATTCAAAACAAAGAAAACCTGTACTCACTCATTAAAAGCGCACGTGTCAATCCTCTCACTTAAATGTTACCAGTTTCGTACTCCTTTCACTCATGCATTGCAGTAAAAAGGTGCACTTTGGTCAGCAGCCAGCACGGCTCACAATGGGCTCTATTCTCCCATGTGCGTAAGTCCAAAAAGCCGCGCAGCAGCGCTGTTTCTGGCTGTGCGCTATTCTCCCCCTGTACTTAAGTCAGTCGCTGCGCGCCTTCATCCCAGTTACGCACTGTGGGTGGAGCAGCCCTGAAATGTGGGTGTTCCCATTCAAATCTGGCTTGACAAGCATTCTCCGGTGTGTGTAAGTCCTTTTTCTCTTACGCTAGAGCGAAACAAACAGGAGAATTCTTGAGCGATTGTTCCTGTCGATATCGAAGCATTTCCAATCAAAGTCTAGAGCGATTAGGAGCGGACACGGACGGAAACCAATGTGGGCTTTCACAATGAAAGCCCACATTTTAGAGAAGGAATAAACTCCACCATTCGAGGGCTGGTTTCCTGCAGGTTTAATATGTCTTCCTATTCTAATACAGTCAAATATAGTAAATGGACTTGATTTATAGCGCTTTATCCCCACACTGAAACAGTCTCAAAGCGCTTTACATATCAGCTCATTCACCCAATCACTCTCACATTCACACACCAATAGGACAGGACTGACATGCAAGGCGCTAGTCGACCACTGGGAGCAACTTAGGGTTCAGTGTCTTGCCCAAGGACACTTCGACACATAGTCAGGTACTGGGATCGAACCCCCAACCTCTCGATCAGAGGACGACCCACTACCACCTGAGCCACATATATATATATATATATATATATATATATATATATATATATATATATATATATATATAAGACGATTTACACCTGATTTTATTTTATTGACAGAGATACATGATTACATCTTCAGATTCTGAGGAGGAGCATCAAACAGGCCAAGGTCTCCTACAAGAATAAAATAGAGGGATACCTGACAGACAACAACCCGCGCCAGATGTGGAGGGGCATCCAGGCCCTAACCAACTATAAAGGAAACCCCCCTCCCACATCCTCCAGCCGCAGCAGCACACTGACAGAGGTTCGAGACCACCACCACACACCTGCAGTCACTGCCCCCTCCTGGTTCCAGCACCCCACCTCTCTCTCTCCAGGAGCATGAGGTGAGGAAAAACTTAAGAGCAGTGAACCCCAGGAAAGCTGCTGGTCCTGACGGCATCCCAGGGGCTGTGATTAAAGCATGTGCAGACCAACTGACAGGGATCCTCACCACACTCTTCAACCTCTCCCTGACACATGCCACCGTCCCCACATGTCTGAAGGCCTCCACCATCGTCCCCATCCCCAAAAAACCTGCCATAGACAGCCTAAACGATTACAGACCGATCGCTCTGACGTCTGTAATCATGAAGTGCATGGAGCGATCAGTTTCTCAGCACATCAGAGACTGCCTCCCTCCCACCTTCGACCCACACCAGTTTGCCTACAGGGCAAACCGATCCACAGAGGACGCCATCGCCATCACACTTCACACAGCGCTGAGTCATCTGGAGAATAAGAAGAGCTATGTGAGGATGCTTTTCGTGGACTACAGCTCAGCGTTCAACACAATCATTCCAGACATCCTAATCACCAAACTGTTGAAATTACAGATACCTCTCCCCATCTGCAACTGGATTAAAAACTTTCTGACGAGCCGCCCACAGTCTGTCAGACTCGGCCCCCACCACTCCTCCACCATCACACTCAGCAAGGCTGCGTCTTGAGCCCTCTACTGTACACCCTGTACACCTATGACTGCTCTTCAACTCACCCAACCAACCGCATTATTAAATATGCGGACGACACCACTGTGGTGGGACTCATCCGAGGCGAGGATGAGACAGCGTACAGGGCCGAGGTAGAGGAACTATCACGCTGGTGCTCAGCAAACAACCTGACCCTGAATATCCAGAAAACAAAAGAACTGATCATGGACTTCAGGAAGATCAGACAGGACCACACCCCCCTCCTCATAAATGGAGAACAGGTGGAGACTGTCACCACCTTCAGGTTTCTGGGCACCCACATCGCTGCTGACCACTCCTGGACTGACAACTTCAGGGCCCTAGTCAAGAAGGCTCAGCAGCGGCTACACTTCCTGCGTGTCCTCAGGAAGAACCATCTGGACACGAAGCTGCTGTTGGCCTTTTATCACTCCTCTGTGGAGAGCGTGCTGACATACTGTCTGAGTGTGTGGTACGCAGGCTCAACAGTCAAGGACAGGAAGGCGGTGCAGAGGGTCATTAACACTGCCCAAAAAATCATCGGCTGCCACACACTTTAGCACTAAACACTACAGCACTTTAAACTGTTATTTATTCTGTAAATTAGTCACCGATGTCTCGTTTTAAAATTTTTATGCCGTACGTTGGTTTTCATCATCTTTGTACATATTCAATGCCTTGTTGTTGTTGTTTTCGCTCCTGTCTTTTAATTCTATGCTCTGTGGTGTACTGTAGCTCTATGCGAGCATCTCTCAAATTTCACTGTACCACCAAGTACCGTGACAATAAAAGACTATTCTATTCTATTCAGTTTGTTGTAAACAGAGGTGAAAGTAACGGAAGTACTCACTTTACTGTAATTAAGTTGCTTTAATAGGTACTTGTACTTTTTGAGTATACTTCAAAATCAGTAATTTTATTTGTACTATAAAATGATCAACGGACATTGTGAAACTACAAAAAAATGAAATGACGGACTAACAGAGTTTATCACGCAGTGTTGAAAATAACACTACTAAAGTAATGAGTCCTTTTCTCAGTAACGCATTACTAAAACAAAAAACAACATATTACACATTACAATCTCAGTAACGCAAGTTACAGTGAGACCATAATGAATTCCACTGATATTCTAATGAAAACCAAAAGGGTTGAAGACACCACAGTAAATTCTAGGGATGTAACGATTCACTCAACTCCCGATACGATTCGATTCACGATATGATTCTCTCACGATTAATTTTACATAATGGGACTGTAGACAAATTTTTTTTTGGGGAAAAAAAACTAGAAAATGCTGTACTATTTTCCTTTTATTTTTCATTGTCAAAAGAATTCCTTGATAAACTATTCAAAACAATGCAATTTAACTAAAAATAAATCTTGAATGAAATAAATAATGGAATAATACAAATGAAAATGAAGCCTATTAATTTAAATTCTGGTTCAATAATTAACAATACAAAACTGCATAATAGTTCTTTTTCTTTTAAAAGTGCAACTGAAAACGTATTTTGTGCCTTAACAATTGGACTTTTACGTCATATTTGTTTGGACCAGCAGAGGGCGCTGGTAACACAGTGGTCGGTTGGCATGCAGATATCTTGCAGTGAAGAAGAGAAGCTATGCTAGCAGACAGAGCTAATAGAAAAGTGTGACTTTTACAGATATTCAAGTAATATTACAGATATTCTTTTGGTGCTAAAGGGGTAATGAATCATTTATTAACATATTTAAGAGTAGAAGGCGGCCAGAAAGAAAGTATTAGCAGACTCCGCCCGCCGCCTACACTTGCGCCCTCTGCTGGTTAAAAAAGGTACTGCGATTCAATTTTCAGAAACTCGATATCAACCGTGATACCTATGAATCGATTTTTAACTGCCTTACGATTAATCGTTACATCCCTAGTAAATTCTACCCCTTTCTGTAGATTAGAAGAAGAAACTATGCATTGAGACATACTGTATCCATTTGGCTATACTGAGGTCCTAAGTTATTCTATTGTTTTGACCAGGGGTGCTCACTACGTCGATCGCGATCTACCAGTCGATCGCAAAGGTAGTGTTGGCAGATCGCATGACATCAAAAAAACAGACGTCAGCGGCTGATGTCAGCCAATCATCCATCCCGTCAAAAAAGCGAGGGCTGGGGCGGTGTTTAGCTCAGTGGGTAGAGCGCCCGCCCCATGTACAGAGGCTATAGTTCCTCACCTGCAGCGGGTCCAGGTTCGATTCCCGGCCTGGGACCCTTTCCTGCGTGTCATTCCCTGCTCTCTCTGACCCCTTTCCTGTCAAGCAACTGTCATATAAAGGCCACTAGAGCCAAAAAAATCCTTTAAAAAAAAAAAAAAAAAAAAAGCGAGGGCTTAAAATCGGAGGTAACTCGCTGACTAGCTTGTTAGCTTTGCTGCACTTAGCGCCGTTGTTTGCGCATGCGCGGTGACCTAAAGGTCAGCCTATCAGCCATCCCGTCACTTGATTGACATGCAGGGCAGCCAGTCAGATGACTACTGAATTTTCCTGACCTTTAGGTCACCGCGCATGCGCAAACAACAGCGCTAAGTGCAGCAAAGCTAACAAGCTAGTCAGCGAGTTACCTCCGATTTTAAGCCTAAAGAAAGCCTATATTCATCAAAAATGAGCGGGGTTGCTGGACCAAGTAAAGAGACAAAAACGTATCACTTTCATACGGAATGGGAGGTGGACTTTTTTTTCACGATGTAATTTTCTAAGTGCGTTTGCCTCATCTGCCGGTCTACCATCGCAATACCAAAGAAAGGAAATGTGGAGCAGCATTTCCGGACTGTTCATGGAAAATACGACACCGACTTCCCGCCAAAAAGCAAGCTGAGAAAGGTGATTAAACTAAAATCCCAGTTGTCCGGACAGCAGTCATTTTTCACACAACATACTTCAAAAGCAAAAGTTGCCACCAAAGCATCGTTCCGGGTGAGTCACGTCATCGTTAATAACATGAAGTCCTTCCAAGACGGAGAGATGGTAAAAGAGGCATTCGTTGAAGCAGCTGACTCATTGTTTCGAGACTTTAAAAATAAGGCAGAAATATTATCTTCAATCAAAGCTCTGCAACTGTCAAGAAGTACAGTTACACAGCACTGTGAAGCCATGGCTAAGGATGTAACCCAGCAAATGTGGAAGGACATCGGAGATTGTGAGTGTTTCTCACTGCAGTTGGACGAATCTACTGACGTGAGTGACACAGCCGAGATGTGCATTTTCATTCGTATGGTGTTTAGTGATATCACTGCAAAAGAGGAGCTCTTAACAGTACTTCCCAGGAAAGAACACACGCAAGGAGAGGACATGGCCACACTTTTAGACCCAATGTTTCATACAACCTACAATGGTGCAAGCAAATTGGAAGTTGTCAAAAAAAAAAAGAGCTGTCTAAGATCTCTGCAACTCTACCACAGAGGAAGCTGGTCCCTCTGATGTTCAAGAAAACACAGACACCCACCAAAAAAAAAAATGACTCTGGGTGCCATCTTTAAAAACAGTGAACATGCACCATCCACCCCACACCCACAAGAGAAATTAAAAATTGAGACTGAGCTTGCATCGTATTTGCTTATTCCAGACCCAGACACAGATCCCCTTGAATGGTGGAAGCTGCATCACTCCAACTTTCCAAGACTAAACTTACTGGCTAAAAAATATATTTCTATTCCAGCCACTAGTGCCCCCTCAGAGAGGGTATTTAGTGTGGGTTACCTGCAACCGGGCCTGCCTCAAGCCAGAGGTTGTGGACAGGCTCATCTTTCTTGCAAAAAATGCTTAAAATGAGCATGCACAATGTTTCAGAGATCTAACCAGCACGTGTTTTGTTGTTAAAGTTTGTTTACCCTTTGAGTAGGCTATATGTCTGCGACGTGCATGTTTCATTTTTTGTTTTGCACTATGCTGAGATGCTAAGAGAAGATTTTATTGTTGAATGACAGAGCCTCATTTACTTTTTATTTTGGGATTGTTCTATGGATTTTAACTCTTGAGGACAATCACAGAAATAAAGTTGCACTTTGACAGTATATCTTATGTCTGCAGTCATTTTTAAGTGCATTGAAAAAAAAATGTAAAATCAAGTTTTTCTTTAAAAAAAAAAAAATTGGAGATTTTTTTTTTAAAGAAAAATCGAAGATTTTTTTTTAGGCAAAAATCGCCCAGCCGTAGGCAGTGCACGACCAAACCTCTGAGCAATAATCCAAGTGCAATAAAACTAAACTATTGATGACACTTCCCCTTACATTTGAAGGTAGGAAACCTGAGCGTCTCCTTCATCAATTCTACTTATTATTTTTTCAATGTGTTTAGCCCAAGTTAATTTACTATTAATTTATTATTCCCAGACGTTGGTTTTCATGTACTTGTTCTACAGCCACATCATTTATATGTAATTTCAGTTTGGGTTCCTTCAATAACTAAGCGTTATTTGTTCAAAATACAATGCTATTTGTTTTAGTAATATTAAGAGCTAATTTATTGACGATTAATCATTTCACTACTGCTTGAGGCACCTGATTTAAAACACTAATGAGTTCTGATATTGTGGGTTTTGCTTTGTAAATTGTTGAATCATCAGCATACATCGGAATTTTAACTCCCTTTAAGGTCAATGGTAGGCCATTAGTTAATATTGAATATAGCAATGGACCAAGACGACATCCCTGTGGGACTCCACAGTCCATCACTTTTACTTCAGACAAACTTTCATTAAATAAACCTGTCTGTTTTCTGTTTTTCAAATAGCTTTTTAGCCATTGGGTTGCAGTCCAACTCAAACCATAACATTCTAACTTCTGTAACAATAACGTGTGATCAATAATATCAAATGCTGCACTGAAATCTAATAATACTGCTCCTACAAGTTGTCTGTTGACAGACATTTGAGTGAGAGCTGTGACAGTGGAGTGCTCTTCCCTGTAGGCATGTTGATAATCAGTGCTCAAATTATTGATTGAAAAATAGTGCTGTATCTGAATAAAAACTATTTTCTCCATGATTTTACTCCAAGCAGGAAGCAGGCTAATTGGTCTGCTATTAGGACCACAAAATGAATCAGCAGGATTTTTGGGTAACAGAATAATTTTTGCAGTTTTCCATGCCTGAGGAAAGACACATTCCCTTATACTTAAATTAAATATATGACAAAGTGGGGTTGCAATTAAGTTTGCTACCATTCCACGTAGTTTCATGTCTATATTATCGACTCCAGCAGGCTTCTCCTTACATCCCAATAATAATTTTTCTATCAGACTGACTGTAACTGTAGTAAATCTGAAATCACAATTTTTGCCTACCAAAAATGTCCCTCTGATTCTAGAAATGATGGAGTAACTTTAGATTTTCTGCCCATTATATTACTTAAGTATTCCATATTTTCTTACTGTCATGCTTCATATCATTAAACAAGTTTCTGTAATGAATTTTCTTTATGTTCAACTTGGTTATGTAATTCCTTAGCTTACGATAAATTTGCCAATCTGAATCATAATTAGAGCTAATTGCCATTTTCTTTGCATTATCTCTCTGTTACATGCATTCCTTTAATTCATAATCAATCCAAGGTGATCTAACACTTCTAATGGATCTCTTCTTCACAGGTCCGTGTTTTTTAATGATTTCCCCCAAAAGTTTGTTAAAACTTTCTACTGCACCATCCGGATCATTTTTCTCTAGCACCGTCTCCCAACAAATATTTCTCACATCTTCAATAAACTTGGTTTCATTGAAGTGTTTATAAGGTGTTTTGGATCCTGCTTTAAGTGCCTTTGTTTTCCTTAGAACTGCTACCAGGTTGTGATCACTACACCCCACTGGTATGATATTACTTTAATGCATAGTTCAACAGAATTGGTAAAGATGTGATCCATGCAGGTTGAAGTTCTAGACCCATTTCTTTTAGGCAGTGGCCATCTGTACGGTTGCTGTATCAATATATCGACATTCTATCCGTAAGGAGCAACCCTATTTGGCCAGTTTAGGTCACGTGACTAAGACTAAACTTTACCCTTAATCTAAAAATTATTGCGATATTGAGTTAGAACCTAACCCTAAGACGCTACGTACGTGTCCTTTGGTAAATGTACCAATAGCACCCGGGGTTGTCCTTATGGCAACCGTACAAATAGACACTTTTTCTTTAACACACACTCTTGTTGGCTCAGTTACCAGTCGTGTTAGATCACAAGCATCGGTTATTGAGAGCTTATTGTTCAGTTGCTCTCCAAATTATGTTGAGGTCTCCCTGAAGATACATTTAATTGTTCAACTCACATACTTTGTCAATCATATGACAGATTTTATCCAAATAAACAGAATTTGCATTAGGAGGCCTAAAGCAACAACCAAGTAGTAAAAACTTTAGATGAGGGATGTGCACTGGCAACCAAACTACTCATTTGACACGAGGTCCCTCCTTATTTTTACAGGTATGTGATCTTGAACGTACAGTATATAGCAACCCCACCTCCATATTCATTTCCATTATGTCTGTATATACTATATCCATGTATGCTTACTGTTGAATCATCAAATGTAGAGTCAAGATGAGTTTCTGAAATGGCTAGAATATGTACATTTCCCTGTGAGAATTCCAGTAAAATCAATTGATTTATTTCTTAGACTACATATATTGATATGAGCTACAGTATCTTTAATCCCTTGTTCTTGGGTAATTTAACTGAAATCATTTAAACTCATTAATATCATCCATCACATTTATAAACAGAACCATCTGATACGTACTGCCCTCACAATTGTTCAAATGATCATTACGAGGTCCAAACAAAACTACAAACACTGACAGCCACCGACTGGAGCAGATCACACACACAAACATCCACCTTATACACAAACATGCTTACTTTCCCGATGATCAGTGATCATTGAGAACAGTAATAGCAATGTCCCGTTTTCCCATCGCACCACTTTAACAACCAAAATATTGTAATCATAACTATAATGCTTAAGTAACGTTTAGAACGGAGGATCCCCTCTGATCCAGCAATAATCCATAATTCAGTAATCTTTAAACTAATACTTGTCCACTCTTGCCCAACACCGCTCTTCAGCGTTATGCGGTCGCAGTTACGTGAGAGACACCATCCAATCAACAGCGTCTGCCGTCACATGACCAGAAACTGTCAACCAAAACAAAGTTCTTGTGGAAACCTCTGCTGCAGTCAGTCCAGTTAATGTAAAAGAAATAAAAGACAAAGTGAGATTGGTCAACCATGAGGGGCCATAATTACCATCTGAGAGTTTAAACTGAAGGTGTCTTCTCCGCTCACGGTTTTGACTCAACACCGGATCAATTTGACCCACTTCACGTTCATACCAGCTGTAATGGAATTGGATACTCAGTTTCCCATCGCGGGCTATGTTGATCCAGAGTTTATGAATAGACTCAGAGTTTGTTGAACGTCCTTTCTGGAATACCCCGCTGGTTAGCCAGCGTCGTAGTACACCACATCAAATAAATCCTGGAAGTTAGAGCTACAAGAGGAAATCCAGCTTTGTAGTCTAGAAAACAGTAGTAAATGTTCATCTTGAAATTATGACATTTGTTTTGTTGTTTTTATAACTTGATCATTTAGAAAAAAATATTTTGTGTGTGCGCCAAAGTATTCCGTATTAAATCACTGTTTGAAGACAACACATAAATACTTTGGTTAGAATTACTGTAGTATGACTTGCAGCTAAAATCCTTCGACCAACCGCTTGTTTTCGGTGCGAAACGGAAGTAGTCGGTGTCACGTGCGCCAGCTTGACGGTGGTACACAAACGCTGCACTTGATGATGAATGACACACTGTGAGCGAAGACGACACAGGAGACGGGTTGGTTCCACTGGAATAAGGCGTTCCATGTGTCAGACACATCCGCTCAGTCAGTCATTCATGTTGTAAAAATACAAGAAAGAAAAAGGTTTCATTTCAGCGACACCTACCCCCCGCCTCCCCCCCTCCTCTGCCCCGGTCCCTGTCCACACCATCAACCCGGCTAGACTTTCCTACTGACACCCCCCAGACTCGGTCCAACGCTTAAAACCCGGTGTAATAAACGAAGCTAAAGGTGGATTTAACGGTGGCTCAGACCGGTTTGATCCCGGTCAACTGACCGGCCGATTTTCCGCTCTGCGGCGGCTCGTTACAAACTTCCTGGATGTTGGTGAACATGACGACACACTCACTGTTATACCGACATTTTAGAAACACGTACCCGTAAAGAAGAAGCTCAGCTCGGTCCCATTCACCGCTCGGTGTCTCTCAGAGAGCCGTTGAATGGAATTCGACCATTGTTTTTGCAGAGTCTGTCCACGCTTTAAACATCCACCCCGTTGTTCAACGCTGAACGTGATTGGACGGTTTGTGATTGACAGCTTGGCTTGACCAATCACAGACGTCGGTTTAACGTCGAGCTTAAAGTCAGAATTAGTCCATGAACACTTGAGAAAATTGGGCTTCAATTTGTCAACATCCGAGACGTAACCGAGTAGTTATATTTCCGTCATATTTCCTCTTGTATTTAGCTATTAGCAGGCGACATTCAATGTTTTTATTGCTTAATGATGATCTAATGAAGTTTTTATTTTCTGTTTTCCAGCAGGCTATAGAGCCCACATTTTTGCTCATGAACACAATAATATTAATAGTTAAGACTATTTTTCCAACATTTTTCGTAATATACTGTTATTGCATTGATGACTCAATTATTTGAAGGAGAAAAAAACACTAAGTCAACATACAAATCTCTAAAAGCTAGAAAAAGATCAACCATATGATGATGATATGCAGAAGTGAAAGTAATACAAATATTCACGTTCCTGTAATTGAGTTGTTTTTATGGGTACTTGTACTTTTTTTGAGTATATTTCTAAATCAGTAATTTTACTTGTACTTAAGAATGTTATAAAATAAGTAAAGCCATTCATCACATTTCTATACCCAACTGTGAACTGAACATATTGTTTTTTGTGATTATTTTTTTATTTCCGTTTATTGACACATTGAACATAATCCATATGTTCTTAGTTGTGCCAGTTTCTTTGGTTCAGGTTGTGGTTTCTACCTATTATTACTAATGGCTTGGATTTATATAGTGCATTTTTCAATGAGACTCAAAGCGCGTCACAGAAACCATTATTCATTTACACCAGTCACTCACATCAGTCATACCAGCGGAGGTAAGCTATCATGTAGCCACAGCTTACCTGGGGCATACTGACAGAAGCGTGGTTGCCATTTCGCGCCTACACAACAACAATGACTTGGACAGAGTGGGATTTGAACCCCTTACCTTTTGGTTACTAGACAACCCATTCTACCACTGAATCACAGCCATTTTTAATTTGATTCATTGGTGTTATTTTATTTAAAAAAATAACCTTTTGTTTTAGACAGATGCTTTTGTGGAAAATAAATAAAGTTCCAAATGTGCAAGATTTGGTTTCTTCCTTTTTAAGTTTATACATGAGATGTTTACTGTATGCAGGGAAACCAGATTATTACCAAAAATAAAGGTGGGGTGAAAGTAACTAGTAACTTTAGGTACTATTTAACTGAGCTACTTTTATTTGTACTTGTATTGCATCATATATTGACTTAATTGCATAGACTGTCATAGGATAGGGGGAGGTGATTCAGGGATGGACGCTGTGGGTGATTAATCACACCTGTTTTGTAAATGGACTTGATTTATAGTTTGCTTTTTTGTTGTTTTTTTTTTTTACCACAAAAGTAGTTGCAAAGTGCTCATTCACACACCAGTGGGACGGAGCTGCCATGCAAGGTGCTAGTTGACCAATGAGAGCGACTTCGGGTTCAGTGTCTTCACCAAGGACACTTTGACAATCGACACATAGTCAGGCAGTCTTGGGATTGAACCCCCAACCTCTCGATCAGAAGATAACCCTCGACCACCTAATACACAGTCAAGAGAGCTCCCTGCAACATCTGACAGGAACAACAAGACCGTCAAATGTGTAAGTGTTGGTGCAATAAAGCCAGCAAACCTCATGTTGAAACCTTACCTGAGGCCTATACTACGAAGCTTTACTTATCCAGGATATCTGCTCATTAGCTGGGTTTACTTATCCAGGATTTGTGTTTGTTAGCTGGGTTTACTTATCCAGGATAGGTCTCCGTTAGCTAGGTTTACTTATCCAGGGTAGGTCTTTGATAGCTAGGTTTACTTATCCAGGATAGGTCTCCGTTAGCTAGGTTTACTTATCCAGGATAGGTCTCCGTTAGCTAGGTTTACTTATCCAGGATAGGTCTCCGTTAGCTAGGTTTACTTATCCAGGATAGGTCTTCGTTAGCTAGGTTTACTTATCCAGGATAGGTCTCCGTTAGCTAGGTTTACTTATCCAGGATAGGTCTCCGTTAGCTGGTCTTACTGATCCAGGATAGGTCTTCGTTAGCTAGGTTTACTTATCCAGGATAGGTCTTCGTTAGCTAGGTTTACTTATCCAGGATAGATCTTCGTTAGCTAGGTTTACTTATCCAGGATAGGTCTCCGTTAGCTGGTCTTACTGATCCAGG
This sequence comes from Gouania willdenowi, assembly GCF_900634775.1. Classification (NCBI taxonomy): domain Eukaryota; kingdom Metazoa; phylum Chordata; class Actinopteri; order Blenniiformes; family Gobiesocidae; genus Gouania; species Gouania willdenowi. Next base: position 33,485,572 of record NC_041057.1, on the reverse strand, counting down.
ATAGGTCTTCGTTAGCTCGGTTTACTTATCCAGGATAGGTCTTCGTTAGCTAGGTTTACTTATCCAGGATAGATCTTCGTTAGCTAGGTTTACTTATCCAGGATAGGTCTCCGTTAGCTGGTCTTACTGATCCAGGATAGGTCTTCGTTAGTTAGGTTTACTAATCCAGGATAGGTCTTCGTTAGCTGGTCTTACTTATCCAGGATAGGTCTTCGTTAGCTAGGTTTACTTATCCAGGATAGGTCTTCGTTAGCTAGGTTTACTTATCCAGGATAGGTCTTCGTTAGCTAGGTTTACTTATCCAAGATAGGTCTTCCTTAGCTAGGTTTACTTATCCAGGATTTGTGTCCTTTAGCTGAGTTGACAACCAGAGAATCCCAATCCAGAGCTGTTACAAAGCTGGTTATCAACACATTGACTCACTTTATCAAAGAAACATGAAGAATTAAAATCATTAATTCAGGCCAAAAGCAACACTGTTGCTGCAGCAAAGGCAGGAAGGAAGGAATGCTGGCAGAAAATAGCAGCCTGTTAATGCAAAAATTTGTGAGATTTTACAATAATATAAATAATAAATGGACTCTGATCAGTCAGTTTAAATGTATTACAGACCAGATGTTTTAAAAGGGAGGGACATAGTGCGTTCTGTATAGAGCTCAGTTAGCCTACATTATATGCTTCACATAATTTATATTTAACAGCCTATATTAACTGACCTCACATTAAACCCCTCTTTGGTTGAATGTATGGGCAGGTGGGCAGAGAATCTACAAATACGTTACAGTATTTTGTTCTTAGCTTTGTGAACAGCGTGTGTAGAAGTACTGTATATGAATGAATTAATTCAGTTTCTCACGAGAGGTTATAAGACAATTTAAGAATATTTGCAAGAAAAGCTTAAATTGGTAAGAACAGACAGGTCATTTAAGAGAACTGATTGGTCAGTAGGCGGGGCTTAGATACTCGCTGATCTCTTACCCAGAACAAAACCTGGTTAGACATTCAGCATAAGTTACCATGGTGATCTACCCCCAGTAAGAGGTTAACCAGCGTGGTAGAACAGAAAACACTGAGTTGATCTTGAAGTTCCCTCGATAAGCGTAAATGCAGTATTGTAGTATATAATAATTATCAAACAAAGATACAGTTACATACAGGTGTCCCCGATCAACTGGTGACCATTTTACCTGCTGGTGAGTCATTGTGGAGACAAAGAACTTGAAGTGGCCCTAGTTTAAGCTTAAAGGAGCTTTACTACGAAGCCAGATTACCTTTTATCGTGCTAACTTCCGGGATTTAATCAGTGTGTGCTGGACTACAAAGCTCGCTAACATCTTACGGAGCTAAATCACCATGGTAACTTAGGCTGAATGACTATCTTCTGGCTAGGATGTTAGCAAGTGCTAAAGTCCCGCCTCCTGACCAATCCGTTCTCTTAGAAAACGACCTGTCTAATAAAAGGTGATGTGTGAACAAGTCACTGTGTGGATCTGATGTTACGCTGACAGGAAAGAATATTTAGACATCGATGCAATCCTTTCATTTACCAATAACATCCTTTAGGAAACAGATTTATATCTGATGAACTGATAAAGTTAAATAAGTCAGCTGATAAGGCCTGCATGCTTTGGATGCTTTCAGACCAATAAATTAATTAATTCATTCATGTATTCTGTGGTGATGCAAAGAGCCTCAGTCCTTTAAGATAATATAAAATACAAATGTATTCCACCTTATGATGTAGGCTGGTCTGTATGAATAGAGCCACAGACAAGGTAAAAGAGAAAGTGAAACTGATCAGAGTGTCTGTTTATTCTCCATGTATAATCTCACTAATTTAATCATTAACACTCATCAATTCCCGCATTAATTACTTGCTGCTTTTACTGTAGCAACAGTGTTTTTTTTTTGGTCTGAATTAAGGATTTTAATACTTCATGTTTTTCAAGAATTATTCCTCAATTGTGACGTTAGTTGCTCTCGAGTTTCTTCGTGATTGTGATTGGTCTGCCACTGTAATCTCCTCCTCTGTCAGCCAGGCTGAAATCAAGACGCTTAACTTAGCGAGTTGTAATCAAGATTCGTAGGACAGCTTCTGTCTGACAAACAATGTTTGGGTAGTTGAAACCAGCTAACGGAGATAAATCCAGGATATAATTATCTAGGTTTGTAGTATAGGCCCAAAGAGTAACTAAACCCTAAAAGATTTTTTTTCTGCTGAAAACTAAAGTGTTTGGGTATTAAACAGTGCTGTTGATTGATCCTAGTCCAACTGTCAACATCTAAGTCAAAGTATTTTTAGTTTGTGGAATTTTGTGACTGCCCTCTATGGGTTGAAACCCAGCTATTACAATAGAATTTTGCAATTGGCTGAGAATGAGAATCTGAAGAACTGTCACCTGTGGACTATACAATCTGTAGTGAGTAGGTTGGACTGGGAGAACTGTGAATAGAGAGCTATAGTGACCTGTCATGGTTGACAGGACTCTGCAACATCACAAAGACATCGGGGGTAGTGCCTTTGGACTGGCAGACCGGGGTGGTGGTCCCTCTTTTTAAGAAGGGGGATCGGAGGGTGTGTTCCAACTACAGAGGGATCACACTCCTCAGCCTCTCTGGTATGGTCTATTCAGGGTACTGGAGAGGAGGGTCCGCCAGATAGTCAAACCTCAGATTCATGAGGAACAATGCGGTTTTTATCCTAGTGGCAGATCTATGGACCAGCTCTAAACCATCATTGGAGAAAGCATTCGACCGTGTCCCTCTGGAATTCCTGTTGGTGGTTCTCTGGGAGTATGGGGTATCGGACTCCCTGATACAGACCGTCCAATTCCTTTATGACCGGTCTCAGAGCTTGGCCTGCAATGCCGGAAGTCAGATTCGTTTCCAGTGATGGGTGGACTCTGCCAAGGCTGCCCCTTGTCACCGATTCTGTTCATAACTTTTATGGACAGAATATTGTAGGTGCAGCCAGGCTTTGAGGGGGTCCGGTTTGGTGGACTCACTGCTTTTTACACTACATCACTGCTCTTTGCAGATGATGTGGTCCTATTGGCTCCATCATGCTGTGATCTTCAACTCTCAATGGATCGGTTCGCAGCAGAGTGTGAAGCGGCCGGGATGTGAATCAGCGCCTCTATATCAGAGTCTATGTTCTCGACCGGAAAAAGGTGGGGTGCCTTCTCTGGGTTGGGGATGAGATCCTGCCCCAAGTGGAGAAGTTCAAGTACCTCGGGGTCTTGTTCACGAGTGAGGGAAGGATGGATCGAGAGATCGACAGGAAAATCGGTGCAGTGTCCGCAGTGATGCGGAGTCTGCACTGATGCATCGTGGTAAAGATGGAGCTGAGCCGAAAGGCAAAGCTCTCGATTTACCGGTCGATCTTATTTCCTACCTTCACCTAAAGAACGAGATTGCGAGTACAGGAGGCTGAAATGAGTTTTCTCCGTAGGGTGGCTGGGCTCTAGCCTGGAATCCATCCTAATCTCCTTGTATTATCCAATATTTAATACAAGCGATTAGTCTGGAAGTGCTCACAAGGCGTTTGAGTTCTGCAGGGCGGGACAAACACGCACAGAGTAACCAATCAAACGAAGAGCGGACCTGACAACCGTAGCGTGACAAGTGTAAATCTTTTACCCTAAACAGAGCTTGTTGTGGTTTCAATGATATTCATCCAGGTCTTTTAAAACAGAGCAGCAGCTCTGAACGTTTGTTTTGACACTGTTTGGTGCAGGAGATATGACGTTCTTTCTGTACAGCTCTGATTGGCTCAATTCCTTTCAAACTGAGGAAGTCAGCAGAAATGGCGGTATTGCTGTACCATAACCACTTTTTTACAAAAATTAAGGAAGTGGGTGTGGCTTATCGCCAGGCTAGTTGGACTCTTCCTTAGCGATAGCTCAATCATCTGGGTGGGGCTCGGAGTAGAGCTGCTGCTCCTCTGCATTGAGAAGAACCAGATGAGGTCGCTCGGGCACCTGATTAGGGTGTCCCCCGGATGCCTCCCTGGTGAGGTGTTCAGTTCAGGGCACGTCCCTCCGGTAGCAGAGATTTCAAAATTGTACTGTATAGACTGGGCGTGACATAACTCCCCCTAGTGACAGGTCAGCAAAAACCTTGGGTTTAGTTAAACATTAAGTTGCGCAGTTTTTGTACGTATTCTTTACACCGATTTCTTCCCAAGGCCAAAGAATAGAGTATGTATGTTTTTTGGTAAATGAGGGGTTGCTTGTTTGATGTGAACCAGGATAGGGAATAACAGGCCCCGAAAACCCTGTACAATGTATTTACAGTATGTTTGAGGAGCTCATTCTCTGGCAACACAATGTCGTCCAAAACCACTGAGACCTTCAGAGCAGAGCTACTTCACTGTCGAACCGCGCAAAAACACACACAAAAAAAACACTTGGTGCTGAAAACGACCCTTTAATCAGTGTTTGGCTCGTCAGAAATATTCTGTGCTTTTTTTTTTTAACTTAATGGCCAACGTAGCATCATAAAATGTTCCGTTTTTAACAGTGCAGCTCTTCCAAAGCCTATTTGTCTTTACTTGTGCAACAACTGCATGGCAAAGAGAGAAATCCACAGTGAATACACTTTTTTTGTCTCATTTGTGTCAGTGTAAACAAACATACAGCAGACCTGTCTTCAGGTGACAAAGTCGGACCAAACACTGAAGCAGTTTGTGAGCAGAGCTGCAGCGCGATTGGTCGATGTCAGAGATGAAGTCCCGCCTTTGCTTCTGAGTGCAAATAAAAAAGCCTAGACCTCTCCGTACGAGCATCCATGTGGAGCTAACCTGGACACCCCACGAGTCCTGCATTTATTTACTTTTCACACTTTTGGACAAATAAATAACAAAATAAATTAACATATATACAGATGGTTCTCGTGGCTTACATTCACAAACATTCAAGAGGAAAAAAACATTAAAGCAGTCATACAAAAAAGGAGATTAAGATGAAAATGAAAACGTGTATTCACAACAAGTGTCAGTAGGATGTCCATTGATCACCAGATGCTATCAGTCCACAGTCCCTCCGAGCGAGGGGGGGGTTAAGTTATTATAGTTTCTCTTTGGAGGGGATCCAGATAAAGGGTCCAGCATGCTCCTCAATCACCTGTTTGCAATGGTTATAAATGTCCTCTAAAGTTTCTCCTTGAACGGAAGCTGCAAAACAAAGCAAACCATGTGTCAACTTTATACTTTACATTTAGATACAATCATAACAGCAGATTCACGTCCTTTATCACCTCGAGAAATCAAGAGCTTTAATGACAAAAACCAAACCAAAATATTAACACCAAAATTTTAACATTATGAACAAATTGGATGATAGATAATATTTTTTGTGTATTTTACAGACGATTTAAGATATGGGTCAAAATATAAGAGATGCTAACAGAAAGCTAACACAAGAAGAAGGTTAAGTTTTTTGGGGTCATTTGTAATTTAACTTTATTAATTGAGAATGTAATTGTAATTGACTTTCAGAGGAAAATAATCATTTTACTTGTAAATGGAAAAAATGCTGGTCAACGTAATCAAAATTGCGTTGTCACTGAACATGGATATTTGAAGACGTAATTGTAATTGAAAAATGTAATTGACCCTAATCTGTCAATCGTGGCTAAAATAAAGTAAAGATGTGTTTTCTACCTGTGAAGAATTCACCAAACTCATGCTCTAGTTTGATGGCTCGGTCAAACGTCTTCTGGGCTTGATCCTCCGTTAACCTCTTGTTCATTTCCCTGCACAGAAGACACGCACGTGCACGCACACACTTTACTGTGTTTTCTCTTCCTCTACACTACAACTATATACAAAAATGTTAGTTGGTGTTTTACTTAGCAATAAGAAATAATTAATTTCTAGCTATAATGAATACTTGTGAAAACATGAACTTCTGCTGAGTCATGTTACTGTAGTATTGGTTCATCAGTGACTTGGAGCATCTCCTGTAAACCATAGATATTAGTTACCCTACTTTGGCATTGTCTTTAAAGGATACCTGGAGTGAAAATGTATATAACAAAACATGTGTTTAATGTATTACTAAAAAACAAAATGTCTATCGGCATCCTCTCCTTCAGTGATTAAAGTGCAGCATCCAGGTTGTATGTTAGGAAAGGATGAAATATCACCTTTCTCACCAACTTCCTGATTCTTGTTTGCCTTCAGCATGCAGAATTAGCCTAACGAACTGAGCTGTTGTTAGCAGTAGAAACGAGCCACGGCTGAGTAGTTAGGTGTTGGAAGTGAACAAATATTGTTAGAAACTGTGATGAAAGCTGCGTGAAAGGACATCTGTTCATAGACGGGAGGATGTGATGAGGATCAGCACCTGATGGAGCCCTAATGAACAGATAATAGCTATAAGAAAATATGAGGGAACAATCTGTGTGGTTAGTGTCATGACCCCCCCCCCCCCATAGTATCCCCTGTCAGCAGAAACTTAGTTCTCTGAACAAGTACGTTTACAAGCTACATTCAAGGACTTTCTGTGAAGGACTTCTGTTGACGTAGCCCACAGATCCCTCTCATAGCAGCTCAGCTTGAAGTGGTCCACACATATCACTCAATTTGGTCCCAACAGAAACGTTTAGTGTGTATCCCGCACTAATAATATAGAGCCAACGTCTGGATAACTCTGACTTAGTGTCGTTATTTGGTTTAGCGATGCAAAAGAATGTGGTTTTCTGTTATAGCCCTTAACTATTAGCTTTATACTTCACTATTGTTCAAAAACTGTAGACCATTGGAACACTGTTGCCTAGCAACAGCTAATGGGAATCAAAAAACGTGCATCATATCCTGTCCAATATGGCGGCTGCTCATATTTTAAACCCAAAGCTATAAAATAGTTCTAAAAATTCTTTTTAATGTGTTGTTGTTTGTTTTTTTAAGCGGTGCACATATTTTGTTTATTGGTAATACATTAAACACATTTTTTGTTACATACATTTCCACTACAGATACATCATCTCAACTCAAGTTCTGTTTATTCACTTGAAGTATCTGTCCATGTCGTGTATAATCCATATCAACTTTAATCTCCAAACCATTTTTAAAGCATAAAGCATGACGTCAGCCCGTTATCATCACAAGTGATTTGGATTAAAAACTGAAGAACACTAACATTAAAGAGTCGATGGACTTTGGTTTGATGAAGATTGCGATCGGGTGAAGTTGCGCCGCTTGGAGTCGTTTGATGGCATTTCCAGACACGTCCAAGATGCAGTGTTTCCCCTGATTGGACGACACACGCACACAGAGAGGAAGTGAGGAAACAAACATTTCTAGCCACAGTTCAGTCTGTGGGTAGCTGCTGGGTTGGGGTCAATTACATTTTTCAATTACAATTATGTCTTCAATTATTTATGTTCAATTACAACTCAATTATAATGAAAGTGACAGGCTTTTTTCCCCATTACAATTAAAATTAAAATTATAATTTTTCTCGTGAAAGTTAATTAAAATTACGTTCTCAATAACTAAAGTTCAATTACAATTAATCACAATTACTGAGCCTGAAATAAATGACCCTATAAAATGCCTCTTGTGTTAGCTTTCCATTACCATCTATTATGATAACGGGTCTTAAATCAGCTGTAAAATACACTAAAAATATATTCTTTATCATCTAATGTGTTTTTCATCTCTTGGTTTCCTTGTTATGCTTCCTTATCAATGAAAATATTGGTATTAATATTTTTGGTGTAATATTCTGAGCCTTTTATGTCAGTATAGCCATAGATTCCATCGGTAAAATGATCCTCCAGACTAGAACTGAGTGGGAAAACTTGATATGAAACATATTTTAATAATTGTTAACTACATATGTGTAATCCACAGTAACATGTAACATGGTTCTCTAGTTTTGCGTTTAATTAAATTGTAATTGACAGCTTTTATAGAATTTCCATGCCAATTACAATTACAAAGTCAACTAGAATATTTGCATTTACTGATGAAAAGGCAAGTGAGGATGCAGCTGATGGCCCGCGTCACACTGAATTAGCTTAGCATTAACATTAATTAGCATTAACATTAGCATTAACATTAGCATTAACATTAGCATTAACATTAGCATTAACATTAATTAGCATAAACATTAGCATAAGTTAGGATTAGCTAGCATTAACATTAGATAGCATTAACATAGCATTAGATAGCATTAATCTACTTTAGCCTTCGCACAATGTTAGCATTAGCCTAGCATTAGTAATAACATTAACCTAGCATTAGTATAGTATACATATCATTATCTGAACTAAATTACAATTTAATTATGATTACATCAGCAACAAATATTTTCAAATTTCAATTACAATTATAATTACATCATAATTGTAAATAATTATCAATTACTGAATTACAATTCTAATTGCCCCCTCACCCTCTCTGCCACGTGTTTCACAGACTGGACACTTGTTCCGTACAGGTTATCGTTGTACTGTCCCGCCTCAATGAACTTGTGCTCCTGGATGTCCTTCTCCATCTGCTCCCTGGACCTCACAAAGTGGTAGTCCCTCCCATCCACCTCGTAGTCCCTCCTTAGTCGGGTGGTGTCTGTAGTGAGAGGTGTAAACTATTAATATACATTAATACATGAGTATGAAGGACCTTCTTAATCAGATACTTAATACAGTAGAAGCTTTTTCAGCAGCATGTGGAGGGAGCTAAAGCAGGGGTTCTCAACCTTGGGGTCAGGACCCCATTTAGGGTTGCGAGATTGTCAGAAGAAACAATTTGAGCCCATGTTTGCTTATTTATACTTTTTTTGCCATATTTTTGCTTCTTTTAATGCATTTTTGCTACATTTCTCCCATTTTTGCTACTTCATCACATTTTAATGCCTTTTCTGTGTTCAGCACTTTTAAACCCTTTCCACCACTTTTCCACCTAATGTCACGTTATATGTTGACTCATTATTGCCATATTAACCTCTTTTCACCATATGTCATGTTTATTTAACCACATTCACAATTTGTCATGCCCATTATTTGAAAGTTTAAAGTACCACTCTAATATTGTCATTTTGAATGCTTTTTACCACTTTTTCTGATCATTTTTGCCCAATCCAATTTACCACTTTTAACTCATTTTTATGGTTTTTAAAACCCAATTATACCACCTTTTGGCCACTTTTAACCCATTTTGTTTCTAATTAAAACATTTCTGCCACTTCTCCATTAAATTTCAATGCCTTTTCTGTACTTTTTTCCACTTATAAACCCTTTCCACCACTTTCCTCACCTAATGTTGCATATGTTGACCCAATATTGTCACTTTTAACCTCTAACATCTTTAAGATGACTATAATAATAATAAACGTTCCTGGATAACAGTGAATATTATTCAGATGAATAAATAAATGTGGTTATCACAGATTCATAGAACAATGGACCATCATTTTACTGACTTTATGGATGGACCCCAAAAATCTCTCCCCTTTATTCCCCCTTATAGATGGTCCTGTCTCCACATGACTGTTCTTCAATGTTCATGTCTGTGTTCAACCACCTTCAGCTACAGTGGGGGTCCCTGCTCTTTGGGACCTTTATTTTGGGGTCATAGGCTGAAAAGGTTGAGAACCACTGAACTAAAGTGCTGTGAAAACTTGGACCAACACTGTTTATTTGTATATTATTTTGGTGTCGATGAAAAACCAAGTTGTCAAGCATTTAAAGCAGCAGTAGAGGAAAAATATTGCACTATGATAAAAAATCAGGTATTGAATAAAACAACATCAATCCTAATTTAAAGCTCCACCTATAAAGGTTAAAGGGGACATATCATGCTAAATCCACTTTTTTAGCCCTTAAATGCATTTTGTTGTATATTTAGAGTGTTTAGAAGTACAGAAAAAATCCAATTAGTCTCTTCAGGTGCTCCGTAGATATCTTTATATTCTGTTTTGCTCATATTTTTCAATCTGTTTCAATTTTTCTATTCTCTATTACGTTTTTGAACTATTACATCACAGTATTTGCAGCGGAACTGCCAAATTAGGACATCAACTCCAGGCCCAACACTTCGAGCAATCCGCCATTTTTATTTCTCGCTTTTATTTTGTAGTCCAAGCTCAAGGATGCAGAAGTTACGAGAGGATAAGTCAAAATGTTGGGTTGTTGGATGTAGTAACCCACACGCTTCATTACACCGTCTCCCAGCATCAGAACCTTTTCAAAGTGTCTGGTTGAGTTTTATTTTTTATAGAAATGTACCACATCTGTGGGTAAGGTCATTTTAGTGTGCGTGAAGCACTTCAATGATGACTGCTTCATCAACCTCCACCAGTATAAAGAAGGATTTACAGAAAGACTTTGTCTGATTGAGGGTTCAATTCCTTCTATCTTTGGAGACGATGAACAGAGCACTTCGGTAAGCTGTAAATAACGCTAAAAAGTGTGATGATAAGACGTCCCTGTTATTGTTTTGTTAGCATTAGCAGTTGCACCGTCTTCATATGTTAGCGCTGTGTGCTCGTTTTAGATCCTTGATGATATGGCCTACGTGATTTAATTTAAGTCTAAAGTTTTCATTAGTCATTTCATTTTGATGTTTTTGTCTTTGAAAAGACTGCATTAAAATGCATTTCTCTCAGAAGCACATCAGAAAATGGGTAGAAAAGGGGTGGAGCTATAATAATGAGGAATTCAGACCCAAGCATTGCAGTTCCGCTTTATATAGACCACAACTGTATGATTTATATGTAAAAAGGAAGGATTTAAAACCATGATATGTCCCCTTTAAAGTAGTTGTTGTAGAAGTGGGAAGACTGTGACTATGAAGAAGGGGTGAAATGACGACTCTATAGACACACTTACCTTGGAACCCTGAATTGTTAGCAGCTTTTTATGGTTAAAAAGGTGAATTGAAAACAAAACAAAAAAGCAAAAAAAACGAAGTGAATAAAAACAGGCATTGCTTCAAAGACCATGCACATAGGAGTAGGAGGGTCCTGTATGAAGCTTACAGTTGGATGGATGAGGAAGTGAAGGCAGTAACATGCAGATATTAAACACTCTGTCTAACATGGATGAACTATAGTGTCATCCAGTTTAACCTCAAAGGAAGAGTTTTCAGGTAGAAAAGGTACAAATGATCCCTAATATTCTCTATATACCTGTTCTTCATATGTTATGTTTTCATTTATTCAGACAACTGTTTTATAGGGAAATTGACTTTGATCTCCTGACATGTTTCAACTCTCCACTACCAGTCCTCTTCAAAGGCGTCTGCTCATCACTTTGATGTTTCCTTGACTTGCATATATTAATTCCAGAAAGTTTTCTTTTTGAATAATATGAATTAAAAGATATTTCATGCTTTGCCAATTTAACCACATTCACAATTGTCATGCCCATTATTTGCAAGGTTAAACTAATTAATCCAATATTGCAAATTTGAACCCTTTTTACCACTTTGTCTGTTGCCCACTCTAATTTGCAATTGGTTTTTAAAACACCTTTTCCACCATTTTATTTCCAATCAAAACAAGGATTTCCATCTTTAAGATGACTATATACTATGGCCCAAATAATACTAAACTTCCTGGATAACAGTGGATATTATTCAGATATTATTCAGAGTACTTAACACTTAATGCAGGGGTGTCAAACTAATTCGTTCAGGGGCTAAATACGCAGCAGTTCATCTTAAGTGGGCTGCAGATTTTAGGTGGGAAAATGACTCACCAACATTATTCTGCCTGAGTTTGCGCTGCATACATAAATGATATGTAAAAATGCACAGCAGTGACAATATCCAGGCAATAAGTGACATATACTGTATCAGTCAATGCAGGATCTTTACTTTAAATTTCCCTAATTTTGTGAGCAACTTTTATTTAATTTGGTGACTTTAGTGGAATAATTTGAGGAAATTTGCAGGATTTTGGAAAAATTCAGAGTTCTTTCAACAATTTTAAATTAAAAATGACTGGAAAAAATGGATTGGAAAACTGTGAGATCTGACAATATTGTGACGTTTAATTGAATGTGTCTATTAGTAGAGCCTGAGACGTCTGTAACTAAATTAGTTGGTAATTTACACAATTATTCATGTTGTCTCTTTTTTTTACTTTCACCTGAGGGCCACATTGAAGGCTCTAAAGGGCCAGGTTTGGCCCCTGGGCCTTGAGTTTGACACGTGTTACACGTGTACAGTGAACACATTATTAATATTAAAACGGTAGTTTAACTTTATTTCCTTCATCATGTATCACTTTCAGTCATGTATATAGTCAGTACTCACGTGGAACGCAGGATCCAAACTGTTCTGGGAACTCTGATATCAGGTCATCGTTGATTCTGTCCTTCATCGGTCCGAGGATGATGATGGGTCTGGCATAAGAAACTGTAGGAAGAACACAGTAGGGTCTTACTAAGGTTTCATTCTATTACTTGCTTAAGAAGCGTCTGAAGGCGATCGTTGATAAACCCCTAGAGGTCAAATGCTTTCATTACAGTTTTCCTAAATTTATTTGATAAAATACAATTCTTAATATAATGTATATAATATACAAATATTTTAAGTGTCATAAAACACAGTAACTGTAAAACATATATATGAATTCATTTGTTGTTCTTATAAAAATACAAGTTATTTTTTGGCACACGAGTCATGTGACCATTGTCTTCCTTTCAAGGCCATGTTGAAAAATTAAGATTTTTTTTTCATAGAATAGTTTTCTGCTGCTTTGATTCTAATATATTGCCGTTAGTTTCATGTCAGAGATGTTAGTTCTACCTCAGGTGTGTAGTATAAGCTTTCAGTGATATGAGACCATCAGTGCCCAATCCTTTCAACGCATGTGTCCATTCAGCCTATTTTACGGCAGTTCGTGCACTATTTCAAAGTTTGAAACCCTGCTATTGAAAAAGAATTAGAAATGTGTGTTTTGAGTTCATTTCAATTTATTTGATTATTTATTTTATTGTCTGTTTGGTTTTTAATTGCTTGTTTAATTGTTGTGTATTGTGTTTTGATCTGTTTTTTGTATACATCATCGTGCGGTGGTTTTTCCTTTTTGTGTGTTTTTTTTTTTAATTAACAACTAAAAACGCCACATAAACAGTCACATATTTACATGTGTACTATTAAAGTATTTAACAAACGTCGTATGGTCGGTTTACATTCAAATATCACGTCCCAGGAGCTCTGTCGTAAAGATTACGAGTGAAGGAAGTGACGTAGTCTACGTGCATGTGTTGAAAGGATCTGAAATGATCAGGCACCGACACTAATAGTCCCTCCTATCTCCTTTCCTATCCACTTTTCCTTAACCCCGTGGATGATGTCACGGGGGTTAAGGAAAGGCGTTAGGAGAGGAGTTAGGAAAAGGCCATCACGTTTGTTTTGACAATCAGACTCACTTCCACTAGGTGACGTAATAATCTGACGGCCGCGAAGGTTAGTGACGTCTGCCATGGTGAAAAAACTACAAACGCTCGGGTGAGTGTGTCTCTTTAAATGTTGTCGCTGCAAAGAATTGTGGGTCAGCATTATGTAGTCTCCTTTGGTAAAGGATTCATCAGTGTTCCCTAGGCTAAAGGAGGTTATAAAGGGAGCATTGAGCCTCTTTTCCTGAGCTTAAAGAGAACTTGGATGCTTTTTATCATGGCCACCACTCAAACATGTCCGGGGGTGAAGGAACAGTGCATAGGAAAGGAGATAGGAGGGACTATTCGGACGCAGCCTTTAGGTTGGTTCTTCTTCTGTTGTGCAATTCTTCTTCACAGTGTAAATGGTGAAGTGCAACAGCAGGTCATGTACGGTACAGCAGCAAAAATGAAGCAGAAAGCGGCCGCCGACCTGATTTTATCACATATTTACAACATTAAATTACAGGTAAAGGCACATTTTTGTAGTCAACATTATCAATTATGTTACTGATCATTTCTGCATTATTATATAAGTTAAACATGACGTGAATCTTGAGACAATCTATACATTTAACTTTTTTTTTTTTCCCCCTCATTGACAACAATCTCAAACTCCTCCTATGACGCCATCTTGTAAATATGGATTAACATACTGTATGTGAGGAAACATTGTTTCTGTTTCCCTCAGAAAACTGAGATCTAGAGCTGGCTCCGCCCCATTTTCAATAAGTAAGTCTACCTTTAAACTCCTGAGTCGTACGTTCCACATATATTTAATCAATCAAAGCATAACTAATGAAGCTCTGATAAATATCTCCACTTACTCTCTTGTCTCAGCACAGCTTCATACGACAGAATGGAGTCTTCTTGACTTCCTGTTGGATTCAAAACAAAACCCTCATCAGTTAGAGATCCACCCGTAGACCACATGTTATAAACATTGGTTCACACTAACAAAGTAAACTCACTCAAGTACTGTAATTAAGTAGTATAAATATGTGTCTGTACTTTACTTGAGGATTATTTTCTAGAGATATTTCTTACTTACTTATTACATTTCTATAGATTTCCTCGTTACGTTTTCTCTCCTAGTCGGGAGGTTAAACACAAAGAATAGACCTTGGACTTTATCTCATGATGCAAATCCTTTGCTATGGAAGTACCTACAGGTGATACAGATAAATGTATCTAAAACACAAGTGAGATCACACATAACCTAACCGCTAGAGCGGACATAGACTCGTCTGTGAACGGTCGTATTTACAGACCTTAGCTTATCAATAAACAGGAAGAGATTGATCACCTTTATAATAAGTGCTGACTCGGCCACTGGGAGTGAGGCCCAAGGCCAAGACAGGCTGACTTGATAATAATGTCTCATGTTTTTCTGCAGTCAGTGTCTTCTCCTCGTCCTTCTCTCTCTGCTCTGTTTCAGGTGTCGTGAAGCTGATGATGTCATTTCCTCATCAATGGTTCACGACTCAGCTAGTCTATGTTCTATCTCTCTATCCTGTTCTGTTGGTCCTTCTGTCCACTAACCCCAACCAGTCCACGCAGATGGCTGCCACCTCTGAACCTGGTTCTAACAGAGATTTATTCCTGTTTAAAGGGAGTTGTTTCTTCCCATTGTCGCTAAATTCTTGTTCATGTGGATCTTGTTGGGTTTTTTCTTTCTTATTATGAATTTTATATTTTTATAAGCGCATTGAGATGACTTTGTTGTAATTTACGTTGTACAAATAAAGTTGAATTGAATTGAATTTGTGTCGGAAAAAGACGCATTTTTTCAGAAATGGTCGCCACTTTGCCAGAAATACTCGGGAGGTTTGGAAATTTGGTGTCAAAATATTTTTTTTGCGGGTTAAGGAATCACAGCCCCCAGTTTGGGAACCACTGCTCTAAATCCATCAACACTATAAAGTTGTGAATGGACAGTGTTTGGCATATATTTTTTCAATGAAAAAACTTTTTTTTTTTTTTTTTTTTTACCTCAAATTTGAATGAAAAGGGGAATACTGTTTTAAACTTGAAACCTATTTTATGGGATTTCTTGATCTAAAAAATATACACTCTGACACCAAGTTTGTCAATATAGCTTAGGGTGGTTCTTATTTTTGAAGTTCACAAACACCCAGGTCTTAACCCCTAAATTTAAAAGAAAGTTGCTGGTCAAATATGAGCACATTTGAACAATATTTAGAGGTAGCTCAATGTCTTTGAAATCTTCGGTATGTTTATTTGCTGAAATCGGCAAAAATGTTGAAGAAAAATGTACAAACATTACATTTGACATTTGTGTTCATTGAGTGTTCCTCCTTACTTGTATGCTCATGGAATACTTTAGTTGAATTACCATGGTTAATAGACATTTCATGCACTTCAGCTCCTAAATGTTCTGATGTTATTGGGACAAGGCTTTGTAGCATGCAATAGGCAGTGATAGTGACATTAGCATTTTCCTGCCAAAGCGAGGGAAAGAATCCCACCAGCCATGGCTGTCACAACCTGGTCTCAGGATGAAGTTGGGTCTACAAGTTCCAATACGGCACATTGATCAGATGGATGAGTGGTAGAGTGGGTCGTCTAATAACCAAACGCTCTATCACAGTCATTGTGTCCTTGGGCAAGGCACTTTACCCACATTGCCTCGTATGAATGGGTATGAATTGAGTTTGAGTGTTGGTGGCGGTCAGAGGGGTCATAGGTGCCCAATGGCAGCCATGTTTCTGTCAGTATGCCCCAGGGCAGCTGTGGCTACAACGTAGCTTACCACCACCAGTGTGATTGATGTGAATAAATAACGGTTTCTTTGAGTCTCCTCAAAAATAGCGCTATATACTGTAAATCCAAGTAATTATTATTATTACCGATAGACATGTCGCTGGGGTTGTTTCTTCATCATCATCATGACGGTGCAGTTTTTTCTGGCACAATGAGAACCAGGAAGAATTGGGACAATGGGAAGTGTCAATAAAAAGTTTTGGGAGAAAAAGAAGCAGATCTGTGTGACTGGACATTCAGATGTATCAGTATCACTGACAGTATGGACACATATCTGACTCTTCAACAATGTGTTTGGATGTTGCATTTTAATTGTCTACATTTTTATTGTGAAAACACCTGACATCATTTATTTTAACTGGAATATCATGTGGAATTACAGAAACATCATAGATGTATAGTGGTTGAAATCTCTGTGAATGTCTAAATCTCAACTGGTCTCACCCTGGGACCCAAATTTTGCCATGATCATTAAATCGCCTCACTTTTCTTTTTTTTTTTTTTTAGAATTCAACCAACCAAATGTAGTTTTTCAAAAATAGCTGTTGAAAACACACATATGTATTTTAAAAAAAAAAAACATAAATCTATATATTTTCCTGTGCAACATACAATTCACAGCATGTCTGTCAAAATAAAAGTTTCTTTCAAAATAAAAGACAAGTACAATTTGAGAGATAGTAAGTGACCAGCTGTCCGCGACCCATCCAGTACAGGTCCGCGACCCATTTTTGGGTCCTGACCCACCAGTTGAGAATCCCTGGTCTAAATGTCTGCATATTAAAAACTGTGAAGCACTTGAGCGACCAGTAAATACTTAAATATGATCTTTTTGTTTGTTTCTGTGATGTTATTATAGACAAAGGAACAAATTGAGGGGGTAAGACCTTTTCACATGTTTAAGGACCACCCCATTATAGCTATAACATAAGCACAATTATGGACCTCTCATGTATGGTCGGTGGGCATTTTAAATAGGTATTAAGTGTGATCACACTGTGTCTTAGGCTGACCCGGATCTACCATATGGGCAACCTGGGCACGTGCCCAGGGGCCCTCGGGCATAGAGGGGCCCTCTGCCGGCAGAAATAATAATGGTCCAATCAGAATAAAATAATGGTTGTCTACAAGAAATGGACTCTCGTGATTGTCTCCCTTATATGTCAGTTTGTTGACTTGACAGGTAATGATTGGGAGCGGGTGGCAATGCATTGTGTAGATTGGCTAATGATAATGGTGGGTGGGGCTTAGCAGGTGGTTTCCATATATTGTGTATGTAGTGGAAAGTGGCGGAAAATGGACCTCAGCAGCATCAACAAAAAGCCCAGCGGACACGCAAAGCGCAAGAAGAAAAAAGAAAAGGAGGAAAAGGAAGCGACAGCTATAAAAAATGTTATGCCAATTAACAGCTTTTTCAAAAAAGCTAGAATTGAAGAGGAGGGTTTCGAGCTAGCCAGCAGCAATGTTAGCTTGGAAGCGCCTTCTACCAGTGATGCCCAGCCTGAGCTAACGGCGGCAACTATCCTTACCGGAGAAAATGAAGCGGCATCTATGAATGAAGAGCAAGCGGAACAAGGTAATTCCTCAATATCTGAAGACCCTGCACTATGGGGATCGCTTACAGAAAGCACCCGCAAGGAAATTTTATTTAAAGGAATCTCAGCCTTTCAAAATCGGGCGGCTAAATATCCTGCTTCACGGAGGGGGAACGAAGCAGAGGGAAAGACGCGCTCCCTTACTAATGACGCTCTGACCCGGCGCATTTACAATGGGGAAGCTATTCCACGAGAATGGATTATATATTCACCATCAACGGGAGATATTTTTTGCTTTCCTTGCAAAGTGTTTTCACAATGCAACAATGCATTTATTGCGGGGTTTAGCGATTGGAAACACCCGGAGCGAATAACGGAGCATGAAATGAGTGGGGAGCACCGAAGATGCATGCTTTCACTTGCACATCGCAGCAAACATCTGGGCACTGTTGATGCTTCTCTTGGGAGACAGATCGAAGCAGAAGGTCAGTACTGGAAGGATGTTTTGAGGCGTGTAGTTGCCGTGATTAAATTTCTGAGTGAAAGGGGGCTTCCCTTCCGCGGAGATGATGAACTTTTGGGATCTCCTCACAATGGCAATTACCTGGGAATCCTCGAGCTGCTTGCACAGTTTGATCCGTTTTTAAAGGAACATTTGCAGAAGTATGGTCAGAAGGGTCGTGGCAAGCCTTCATATTTGTCATCAACTATATGTGAGGAGTTTATTAATTTAATGGGAGAAAAAACAAAGCAAGCCATTGCTACAGAACTTCAGCAGGCGAAGTATTTCTCTGTTATAGTAGACTCTACACCTGACATGTCTCACGTGGACCAGCTAACTTTTGTGTTCCGATTTGTGAGTGAGACAGGAAAAGTGGTTGAGCGATTCATCGGATTCGAACCAATTCACAGTCACACTGGATCAAGTCTGGCTGAATGTGTGATCAAGATGGTCAGTGACTTGGGGCTGGATCTTTCTAACTGCCGTGGGCAGGCTTATGACAATGCATCAAACATGTCAGGGAAATATAATGGATTGCAAGCTCAGCTCAAGAAGAACAACCCACTAATGCACTACATTCCTTGTGCCGCACATTCTTTGAACTTGGTTGGTGTGAATAGTGTGGAAAATAGCTGTCGGGGAGCAAGCCAGTTTTTTGACTTCCTTCAATCACTATATGCGTTTTGCTCTGCTTCCACCCACCGATGGAATAAGGTGTTCACTGCAGACATCTCACTGACGCTAAAATCCCTCTCCTGTACAAGATGGAGCTGCCGAGGAGACTCCACCAGAGCTCTTTCTGAAAATTATGCTAAAATAGCAAGCTCCTTACAGATGGTAGCCTCGGACGATGAAGAGCGACGGGACACAAGGCGGGAGGCCGCTGCGCTGTGTAACAAGCTTGAGAAGCTGGAGACCGCGCTCATGACCATGTTTTGGGACACTGTGCTGCAACGATTCAAGCTGACAAGCAACAGCTTACAGAAGAGAGAGATGGACCTGATGACTGCTGTGCGGCTTTTGGAGTCACTGCACACTTATGTTGCATCACTAAGAGGACAATTTGGTGACTTTGAGACATCTGCCCGGGCCATCACAGGTGTGACACAGGCCTACCAATCCGAGACCCACCGCGTGAGTAAAAGAAAAACCTTTGATGATGAGACAGTTGACAATGAAGTGGTGCTCACTGGGAGTAAAAAGTTCCAAGTTGAGACATTCAATGTGATTATTGACAGTTTGCTGTCAGGACTGAAGAAACGGCTGGATGCTTATAAAGACATTAATGATCGTTTTGGTGTCCTATTTGACATGGACTGTGCGGACACTGATCTCTTCAAACGGGCCAATGCTCTCTCATCTTCATATCCATCTGACTTGGATAATTCTTTATCTGATGAGCTGATCCAGTTTAGGTCTTTTGTCAGCACTGAGCAAGATAAGACACCTGCAAATCTATTGCAGATTGTGCAGAGGAATGGACTCCAGACAACCTTCCCCAACGTATTTGTTGCTCTCAGGCTTTTTCTCACACTGCCTGTATCCAACTGTGAGGGAGAGAGGTCCTTTTCACAACTAAAAAGAATAAAAAACGAACTCAGGACAACTATGGGTCAGAAGAGACTTTCTGCACTGTCCTTAATGGCCATAGAATCTGAGCTGGTGAGGGAGCTGGACTTTGAGGACTTGATTTGCAACTTTGCAAAGAAAAAGACCAGAAAGAAGAACTTCTAAAGGTAAGAACCATTGTGCTTTATGTGAAGTGAGTAGGCCACTATAAACTCTTATGATTGTGCAGATAATACATGTATTTTGCTTATTCTATTATGCTGTTTGCACAACATGTATCTTGCATAATTCATTGTGGTGTGATGCAGAGAGTTATAGTGCTGCATATTTGTTTTTTTGCAGTGTTAAGTTATCCAGCTGACTTGGTGACAGAATGCAACCTGCACTCAGTTGTGTTATGTGATGGCATTGTTATATCTTCAGTCAGTAACATTTGAGAAGTACTGGTGGAGGTTCTGCTTGGGTGCTTTAATGTGAACACTTTATTGTCATAATCCTTAGCCATGCACTGGGCTGTGATGATTTTTTTTATTTCATTGTTGTTGTGTAATTTGTGAGAGAGATGACAGTGCTTGATTTCTCATTCTGGAAAGGCGAGTATATATATATATATATATATATATATATATATATATATATATATATATATATATATATATATATATATATATAAAATAATTGGTGTGAGTATTAGGTTAGAGAAGGGGCCTGGTGAGTCTCAGTGCCCAGGGCCCCTGGTGTTGCTAATCCGGCCTTGGTCTTAGGGTAAATGTATTTCTATTGTCCAAAGGTATTTCCATCTTTGCATCATGAGTTGATGTCAAAAGTCACTAAACCTCCGACTATCCTGTCAGCTTAGGTTTTTGTCATTGTTTCTCTGCAACAGCCAATCAGAGAGAAGCATCTCACGTCTAATAGCGATTGACCCTGAGAAGGACGAAGATCCTTTCCACCACTTTTACACATAATGTCACATATGTTGACCCATTATTGTCACTTTAATCCTCTTTTCACCATATTTCATGCTTATTTTTTTATGCTATCTTTTATACTAATATTTTACTATTTCTCATGCCCATTATTTGCCAGTTTAAATGAATTGTTCCTACTAATGGTTCCAATATTGACACTTTGAACCCTTTTTACCACTTTTTCTGTCCATTTCTGACCACTGTAATTTGCAAATTTCTACCAATTTCTGAGGTATTTTAAAAAATCCCATTTTTCAACCAATTTTGGTCACTTTGAACCATTTCATTTCTGATTGAAACAAGGATTTACATCTTTAAAGGGATCCGCCACTGTTTTTACAAATGTGGCCTAAAACGTTTGAAATGTCCTTATTAGAAGATCTACTGGTGCTGGTCATATAATTAAAATATCATGAAAAAGTTGATTTATTTCAGTAATTCCATTCAAAAAGTGAAACTTGTATAATGTATACATTCATTTCACACAGACTGACATATTTCAAGTGTTTATTTCTTTTAAGGTTGATGATTATAACTGACTAATTAAACTAATGAAAAACCCAAATTGAGTATCTCAGAAAATTAGAATATTGTGGAGAGGTTTAATATTGAAGACACTTGGTGTCCTGCAAAGACCTTTAAATGGTCTCCAGTCTAGTTTTGTAGGTCTACACAATCATGGGGAACACTGCTGACCTGACAGTTGTCCAAAAGACGACCATTGACACCTTGAACAAGGAGGACAAGACACAATAGGTCATCGCTGTGTGCATTAAATAAATAAATCCACTGCTACTCTACTGAGCAGCAGTGAATCCTGGTTGCCTTTATTTAATGCGCATGAAGCTCTTCTTCTCTTCTTAATGGTGTCTAGGAAACAGCAGAGTGGGAACTGTCGCCTCCTGTGGCCACAGATTTTTTCAGGTCACGGTTTTAATTTATCATCTCTCAGTAAATAAAAGAGGTTTACATCAATTTTTTTCAACTTTTACTGATTTTTAGAACAACCCAAAGCAGCACAAGTTGTCGTTTTGACTGAAAAAGCTGCTAAATGATCCTGTATGTTTCACTCCAATAGAACACAAAGGGCTAACAGGGGCTAACCACGTCACCAATGACGTCATTTCAACATGGCGGCGCACAGGGTAAAGTAGTCCCAGTTTTTAAAGTTAATAAAACAAATATGGTGCAAAATAATGCATTTTGTTAGACATAGATCTTCTAATAAAGACATTTCAAAGGTTTTAGGCCACATTTTAAAAACAGTGGAGGATCCCTTTAAGATGACTATATACTATGGCCCAAATAATAGTAAACGTTCCTGGATAACAGTGGATATTATTCAGAACAATAAATAAATGTGGTTATCACAGATTCATAGAACAATGGACCATCATTTTACTGACTTTATGGATGGACCCCAAAAATGTCTCCCCTTTATTCCCCCTTATAGATGGTCCTGTCTCCACATGACTGTTCTTCTATGTTCATGTCTGTGTTCCAGCAGTAGGTGCAGAAAACACACCCACATGTTAAATACAATGGTTTCATGCAGCCACAGCAAACAGAGTCAACATTTCAGTCCATCCCAAAGATTTCCTCATGAATTATCAACACGCAGTTATTTCTGTGACATGCTTCACACATGCTCTAAATTAAAAGGGTTAAAAACATGCAGGAAGCAGAACTCTCGTGCATAGACAGCAGAAGCCTGAATATTTGATTTGCTAGAGTGAGTGTGGAGGCTTTTTAATTACAGTGAGTGTTAGCTAAACCCATCACCTGCACACCACAACTCAGTACTATTACAGCATATCATATATATTGCATTCCATCACAAATAACCAGAATTTGCAGTAGTTGTCGTCAGTAGCCAGCGCAGATTGGCAGTGTTTGTTGTTATTCTATGACGATGTTGCACTGACACCCCCCCCCCCCCCCACCCCCCAAATAAACCTAAAAGGATTAAATATGAGCTTTTTCATCAAAGAATACAGTTTTATTCTAGAGTATGTTTTACAATTGATGCAGTAAAATACACATGCAATCTGACTGAGGGCGAAATATTGCAAACCAGCAGCAGATCTCAGTCTGAATCCTGCAGCATGCAATAAGCCAAACAGATGAGCCCTGATTGGACAGGAGACACTGGGGGTTGGATCATTTTGGAGAGCAACTTACTGAATGTCTTTGTTCCATAACCTTCATCACCTATTCCTAGGATGTCCTAATGGCCGTCCATAGTGAAGCCAAGACAAAAGAGAAAGAAGGACAGCCACAACATCAACAAAGGCTTTAGGACGGCCTGTTAAAGTCTGGTCCTGCACTTCTGCTCCGCCACCACAAGAGGGAGCCAAATACTGCGCAAGTTTTATATGTGGCCTAAAACCTTTGAAATGTACTTATTAGATCTATGTCTAAAAAAACACATTATTATTCACTATTTTCATTTCATTAAGTTTTAAAAATAGGACAACTTTACAGTTTTAGAGCCTGTGTTCCTCCATCTTGAAATCACGTGATTGATGATGTCACATGGCCCCACTGCCTTGTTTTCTATTGGAGTGAAACATTCAGCCTGATTTTTTTAGATCATTTAGAAGCTTTTTCTGTTAAAATGACAACTTGTGCTGCTTTTGGTTGCTCTAAAAAAAACCAGTAAAAGTTAAAGATGTCGATGTAAACCTCTTATGTTTACCGAAGAAAAACAAAAACAGTTGGGGCGACAGTTCAAACTCGTAGTAGTCTTGAAGTAGACAGTGAACCAGAGAAGAGGTACATGGCTTCAGGTTAAAGGTCTGAAGGGGTGCGGGAATGTGAAAAGTTTGGGAACCACTGATTTAGATCAACCAAAAGCAGCACAAGTTGTCATTTTAACTGAAAAAGCTGCTAAATGCTGTAAAAATCAGGCTGAATTATTCACTCCAATAGAAAACAATGGGACGTTTACAGGCAGTGGGGCCGTGTGACATCATCAATCATGTGATTTCAAGATGGAGGAACGCAGGCTCCAAAACTGTAAAGTAGTCCCATTTTTAAAAGGCAATTAATAGAATATGGTGAATAATAACGTGTTTTGTTAGACATAGATCTACTGATATGTACATTTATAGGATTTTAGGCCACATTTGTAAAAACAGTGGAGGATCCCTTTAAAGACAAAAGACAGCTAAAGGGAGAAGTGGTTATGGTGGTTTAGGAGCTTTAATCTCTCCAGCATCTCTCTGAGGTTTGATCACCTGACTGAAGTGGACAGGAGAGGTGAAAAGGACTCGTGTGACGTCCCAGACCCAGTGACAGAGAAGCACGTGTGTGTCCAGGAGCCTTTACTTACGGTCAGAGTCACTGCCATCCTGCTCACCATCTTTGTTCTTGTAGAAAGGGAACTTTCGTGTAAAGTTGAAATTCTTTTTACGTTTGTCAGTGAATGACTGTGAAGGGGAGAGAGAGTGTGGAGCAAACAGACACATCGGTCACATCATGCAAACAAAAACCACTGCTTCCACAAAGTGGGACGTCAACAAGCTCCTCAAATACTTTCACTGGTTTCAACGCTAATTAAAAGAGATAATTATCAGAAGAGCTTTGGTCCCAAAAATTATTCTGTGATTATTCAATAATCACACTGTACATTTCTTGTTTGATCGGATCAATACATTTTTAGTGGAGTATGGCCAATTTAGTGAGGGGTGGTATGTGTCGATTTTCTCGCGTCCTTGTTTTTCTTCCATTTTCATCTTCCAATATGTCAGGAACTCCATCACATAGGATAGATAAATGTGGTATAGTAATACAGCTCCACCTATTCCCTCAGAATATAGAAAAAGATCTGCTATACATCCTATCTGGTGGACATAACAGCTCCTCAAAATTGGGAAAAAGTTCTTTGGGGTTTGGGTCTTCAGTAAACTACTTAACATATGTCTCATCTCCCTGTAATGTGATCAGGTTAGAGCTATGAACATAGACTGTTCACATCACTGATGATTAGTCACATATATGCATTGGTTCTTGGGTGACACTTTACGGTAGTCACGTGACCACAGGCTTGCATATACATAGTTCCCACGTGATGTCACAACATACGGGCATTTCCCGACCCGGCGCCATTGCTGTGGGCAGCTGAAAAGAGTTTAGCCTCTATGGGCTTGAGGAGCAGCTGCCACCACCACCGCCCCCCCCGGTACTCCAGCCGCGGGGAGAGGAGGGCGGCGGTGGCTCCTCCAGCCCATAGACTGTAGCCGCGTCACGAGTCCAGCCCTTAGAACCAATCCTTATCCTGAAGTAAGTTACAGGTCAACTAGTGTCTGCATACACAATCAAAAGACAAGAGAGGCTGGCCCGACTGACTGTTTGTTGATTTTTGTGACAGTGCTGCGGTGCTTGTGGCCACTAGGGGCGCTGGTGTGAAAGTTACCAGTCTAGCGCCCCCAAGTGGCCAAAAGTTACACAGTGTGCCTTAAAGGAAGTGCACAAGATGGACACTAAACAGGTCGATAAGTAAAACATCACTGTTTAGCTGATTGGTCACTGTATAAAAAGCAGGGAAAACTTGAATTTTTAGCTTGTGTGCAGCATTAGCTTTAGCAGCATTAGCTTTAGCAGCTAACTCGGCATTTCTACCTTGGAGACTGATACCACAATTTTTTTTTCAAAGAATCAATGCTCCAATGGGGCAAAAATGATCTAAATCTCTGTTTACGCCGTCAGCTATGGCGAGTTTATCCCTCGCCCTTTGACCTCATGCACGAGAACTGAACCAGAGTGAGATTTCTGAGTGTGAAAAGACTTATTGTTCAGTGATTATTTGCTCTTTTGTTTTTCTTAACACTCCTTATTTACATTTCATTGCTATTATTTATTTCTGTTTTTGTTTTTTCTCTATATTTAATGTTGCACCATTCCACCAAAATAAATTCCTTATATTGTGTAAAAACCACTGTATATGTACTCGGCAGTAAAACATTCTGATTTTCTAAATCTTTCGGGTCATCCTAACGCATGGTGATAAGAACGTACAGATTTCGCCACTTGTTGATGCTCCACGGTTGCAACAGAGATTTTCAAAGTAAAATCGAGAGGAGAAGATAATTTTCTAAAACCACGCAATGACAGATGTTAAACAAATGATGAGAAGCAAAGTTAGGAAGCAAAAAATACGAAGAAAGCATGAAATGATGCAAAGCAGTGTTCATTTACATTTTTTTAAGTGCCAATAACAAGACTATGAATAATTTAGATCAAATATATATTTACAGTATAATTTGTTATTAATAAAAACGTCACTATAATTTAATCAGATGAAACAAAGTCCAATCAGAACTCATGTGATTTATTGATCATATCAAATATGTCTGTGTGTGTTTACAAACATTAATAATATATCTGTAACAGATTTAGTCGACTCAAACTGAGTTGTATTTTAGTCAAAATACAATGACTAAAACTAAATGAAAATCAACACTGATGAAGGTGAGGAATGAAAAGGAAGACGACTGATTGTGTACAACTTATATTAGTGATGGAATGTGTTCTCAGCCCAAAAACCAGATAAAGGAAAAACCTGTTCATAAAATTAAGAATTAAGACGTAAGGGGATAATTTAACATAATTACTACATTTTTTAAACAGTTTCAACCCTAGTGTTTGTTATTGCTACAAAGTAACAGAATATTCTCTGAATCTTCCTTTTGTTTTGGGAGCATGAAGTTTTCCTGAGATTAGCAGAGATTAACAGTTAAATCAGATCACTGTTTATTAACACATACAAAATAAAATGAACTGATTGGTGCATATATGAAGAAAACATCCAGCTGTGCCATGAAGAAGTGAACAGTAAACATGTAGCAGTGAAAACCATGAGACGAACTGAAACTAAAACACTTACGGCTTTGAGGTCAAACGATCCAGGCTGAGCGTTGAATTTCACCGTCTTTAGCCGAGCTCGTTCCTTCCTCTCCACCCTGTAGAGTTCAGACACAAAGAATGAACGACGTGATGTCCACACGCCTTCCTGAAACATTTACTATTTAATGTTATGCTACTCACATGTGGTGTTGGTTTAATTTGTCTATTTTGATAACGTAACCTCTGTTTAGAGAACAATGGAAAACGGTACTTTTTGTGGTTGTCCATTTATTATGATGTTAAACTTTTCTGTTGAATGTCATTTAGATCATAAAAGATTAATTGAACGAGCAAAAAGTTAATTTTGAAAAGATTGCCTTGCAGATGTTATTCATTTATTTATGAACTTCTAACAACAATAACAGAGACAGAACCCATATAAAAATACAACAATAGACGACAAATATGAAAGTTTTAATTTAACTATTACAATACAATGCAATGCAATGTATGTCCTGGCGGATCCGCGTCGGGAGTGGTTGGTCTGTTGGCTGGGGGCGCCGGGCCCCGTGGGTGCCGTGTCTGGGCGGGGGTGTCCCGGGGGTGGGTCTTTGGGTTAGGCGTCTTGGGGCGCGCCCCACGCCGCCTGCCCGGGGTCTGGCCGCGGTTCAGCGAGATACCGCGCCGCCTTGGGAGGGGTGGGGCTGGTGGCTGGGGCCCTCTGTCCTCCGAGCTGTGCTGGCGTCGGGGGTGTCTCATGTCAGCGCGTGGGTGATTGAGGGTGGCCTCCGTGGGAGGGGTTGGAGGCTCTGCTGGCGACGTTGGTGTGGGATTGTGGTGCTTGGCTGGGGGTGCATGGGTTTGCCTGCCTATCGGTCCGTGGCTGGCGGGGTGGCCCTGCTTGGGTGGTTGGTGGCGTCCTCTCTCGTCGGGGGGCCGGGGCAGCCCACCTATGGAGGGTGCTATGTCATGGTGTCGTGCGGGCCTGTGCTGGCCCTGGTGTGGGAGCTGGCCTCTCTCCTGCTTGGCCACCACCTGCTTTGGCGGGGCGGGCCGCTCTGGGCCGGCTGGCGGCAGGGGTCGCCTCCTGGACTGCTGGTGAATGCGGCGGGTGCCTGGCTCCGCCTGGGGGGGGTCCGCCCGTGCTCCGTATGGCCAGCATGGTTCGGGGGGGTGCCGCGGGGGGTCTCCGATTGTGCTGCTCAGCGCGTCCCTGGGGCCCGCAGTGCCACGTGCCCGTCTGCGCCATCTACCCTCTCCGGTGGCCCGCCATGTGGACGGGCCGGGCTCCTACCAGACAGGCCTCCTACATGGAGACTTCACATCACACACTCCCAGCTGGTCTGGCTCACCCACTTGTTACATCACACTCACATACCCAACCCTTGGGGGGCTGGATGGTGGGGCTGGGGGTGCCCGCTGGCTGCCCGTTTCGGCGCGGCTCTGGCCGTCTGCTGGGCGTGGGCCTTGGCTCCTCTGCTGGGATCTCGGGTGGGGGGCTCTCTGGGCCCTCCCCTCGGGGGTTGGGTGCTTGGGTGTGGGTGGGTAGGGAAGCGGGATTCTGGCGGGGGGCCTTGGGGTTGGGGGTTGGAGTCGGTAGCGGGATGCGCTGGGTGCTCGCCTGCTTGGGGCTTCCTCGGATGTGTGTGGGGACGGTGGCTACCTCTAGACCTGGGATCTTGGGGGCGTCTGGGGGGTTGCTCGGCCGTGGGGGGGTGGCCTGGGGATCCCTGGCCCCCACTCTTTCTGCTGGCCTGGCTGCATCTGCGGGCCCGAGGCAGTTCCTGGGTTTGCGGTCCCGGTTTATTTGCACATATACTGGTATACGATGCACTGGCACGCCTTGGGATGTGGGATAAAACTCATACTGGGCTTAACTTTAGACACGTTAATCCCAAATACCTGCTTTAGGTACTACCACTCACTCATTCCCCCTGTTCACAGCCACCACCATTATAGCTAAGCT
Organism: Gouania willdenowi; assembly: GCF_900634775.1. NCBI lineage: Eukaryota > Metazoa > Chordata > Actinopteri > Blenniiformes > Gobiesocidae > Gouania > Gouania willdenowi. The sequence continues at coordinate 33,457,006 of NC_041057.1, read as the reverse complement.
TCTCACTTGTCACTATACTGGCTTGATTACACAACATAATAAGCACAATATATTCTACAACTTCACATCTCACCCTCACTGTAAAACAATCTATTCTCCTCACCCTTTCCATTTCCTACCATGAGTCTCTCCTCCCTGCTCCCTTTCCTCTCCCCCCCTCCACTTAGGTGTAACACTGCTCTCCCTTTTTATATCCTCCCTATAATAAAAAGATTTCTTACCCTTCCTTAGGGAGGGCTGGTGATGGTCACAACTAAGCAATAAAATTAATCAATTTATTTTATTGCAATAACAAAACATGCATTGCTGTCTCATAATGATTGCACTTCTTGTAGTGTTGACCTTTGACAGCATGTGCAGACAAGTATGTGTGTGTGTGTGTGTGTGTGTGTGTGTGTGTGTGTGTGTGTGTGTGTGTGTGTGTGTGTGTGTGTGTGGTAATAGAGTAATATAAAAAAATAAACAAAAAAATGTCAATAAAAACCAGCTACATAAATGGATAGATTTAGATTGAATAAAGAGATAGAGAGAGATACATAAACTCTGGAAAAGCTGGTAGCAAAATAACTAACATCCTTCCTTGAACATCACAACATCTACCACAGATTTCAGTCAGGGTTATGAAAGCAGCATTCCACTGAAACAGCACTGCTGAAAAGTGTCCAATGACATTCTGATGTTCACTGACTCAGCAAGGTGTACCGTACTGGTTCTGCTAGACCTGTCCTCGGCCTTTGACATGGTTGACCACTGCATCATGGGTAAATCGGCTACGGGATCTGGTGGGAATTTCAGGTCCTGTACAAGAGTGGTTTACCTCATACCTGACAGGTAGGAGCTTCAGTGTGTCAGTCACTCACATCATGACGAGGTCAGCTAAACTAACCTGGGGTGTTCCGTAGGGCTCTGTCCTAGGGCCACTTTTGTTTTTATTGTACCTTCTCCCTCTTGGACAGATAATTCAGAGGTTCAGTGATGTATCTTATAAACTGTTCGCAGATGACATACAACTGAACATCTCGTCTCTGAAGTCCACAAATGTATCTCTTTAATGGAGTGCCTGTCCCATGTAAAGCAGTGGCTGAGTGAGAACAGTCTCCAAATAAACTCAGAGAAAACTGAGACACTCATTGTTGCCCCCGACAGTGTCATCCCTGGTATTAAGCAACACCTGGGAGACCTGAGCGTGTCAGTCAAAACCAGTTTGCGAATCCTCAGAGTTATCTTTGATGGCGACATGTTTCTAGTGCAGCACAAAGTTATTAGAGAACTGTTTCTTTCAACTGCATAATATACATGCTTTTGTGTCATCATGGTTGGACTATTGTAACAGCCTGTTCACCTGCCTAAATAAGAAGCAGCTGACCCGGCTACAGTATGTTCTAAACTCTGCAGTGAGGCTCCTGACCCACACCAACAGGAGAGACCATATTACTCCTGTTCTGAAGTCTCTCCATTGGCTCCCTGTGGCCTTCAGAGTGAACTTTAAGCTCCAGGTTATACCAGTGATCTGATCCAGCCCTACACTTCAGTTCGGAGTCTGAGGTCTTCAGGCTAAAACCTGGTTCCTCGAACCTGTCACAAAACTCGAGGAGACAAGTATTTTAAAGCTGTTGCGCCCCGTTTGTGGAATTAACTTCTTCTGTCCTTGCTCTCCCTTGATTCTGTTGAGACTTTTAAAAAGCAGATAAAGACTTCTTTATTTTAAAAGGGCTTTCCAGAGCCAATAAAGCTGCTTCTATGATTGCGTTTTTTATTGTTTTGAATTTCATTGTGTTCACTGTACAGCACTTTGCGACCTCTGTCTGTGAAAATCACTATATAAATAAAGTTTACTTACTTACTCTCCTCAACGTCACCTGGAACTTTGTTCTGAACTGGATCTATTCAAGGTCGTCACGTGTCATCAGACTGTTTTTGGAAACGAAGCGAAGGAATTATATTTCAACGCCTTGTTGGCTCTCTGTCCGCCCTCCCTCCCCTCCTAGCAATAGGAAAGGCACAGTGGAGCACCCAGAAGAGGCTACACGCCCACACCCCCCAGTGGCTGGAAATCCTTTTCCTCTTCTCCGCCCTGGACCCTGCCCAAAACACCCTTCCCCCAGACCCACTACCCACCCCCCCTTCACCTCTCCTTCTGTTGCCCTTCTGGGGCACCACAGTTCTCCCGCTCCTGTCCTCCCATGTTATGTGTGTTATATGTGATTTTCTTTGACAGGATGAAACTGAAATGACATTTTGTTGCTCTGTAACACGTGCAATGACAAATAAAGCTATTCTATTCTATTCTTACCGTCTCTTGCTGGGAATGACGCCCATTTCCTCGCTGTCCCCATGTGGAGTAACTCTACGGGCCTGCCACCACTCATCATCAGACGCATTGATGACGTGAAGGATGTCTCCGTACCTGAAGCTCAGTCCTTGGCTGGGGAGACCACTGTCCTTTGACTTCTCGTAATCAAACATGGCCCTGTTCATCAAAAGAAAAAAAAACATACTTCTCTGTGTAATAATTACAGCAGAACAGAATAACAGTAACCACGTGATTCAGTGTGAAGATAAAACAACAAAGCAACAAAGGTCCAACCTGACATAAAGAGATCTCTTCTGATTGGTCCTCAGGGACCCTGACCCAGAGCTCATGCTGTGGTTGGTCATCTGTTCCCTCAGGTCGTGGATTTTAGCCTCAAACCGTCCGTAATCTGCCAGGACACAGTTAAAACTGGGATTGAACTTTACAAAAGTAAGGAAATACATCAAATCATCTGCTTTCATTGTCGTTACGTTCCTGTAAACCACGAATGGGCAACTTCTATCACAGCGGGGCCAAAAAAATGTGAGTTATTTTTTGTGTTATATTTGCATTTTGTTTATTGTTAATCTCTGCCGTTTTTGACTTTTTTTTCTGTCATTTTGTGTAATTATTGTTGTTGAGTCTTTTTTGTGCATTTTTCTAAATGTTTTTTGGGATTTTTGTTGTTGCTGTTTTGTGTGTTTTTGAGTTATTTTGTGTATTATGTTGGTCTTCATATTACTTACAATTTCTTGAATTACAATGGATTTGTCTTGGGGGCCGCACAGAATTAGAATGAGGGCCACATGTGGCCCCCGGGCCACCAGTTGCCTATGTCTGCTGTAAACAAACACTAAGGGCCTGTACTACAAAGCTGGACTTCTGGGATTTATTACGTGTGTCCTGTGCTACGACGGTGGGTAACTTCTTACCGAGGTAAATCACCATGGTAACTTCATTTAGCGATGACATCCTATAGGAAGCATATAGATCTATATCTGATGGATTGACCTACTGTATATAAAGCATGCAGACTGATAAATTCATTCATTTATTCTGTGGTGATGAAGAAAACATCAGTCTTGTAAGATAATATAAAATATAAATATTGTCCACCTTATGATGTAGGCTGATCTGTATGAACGCAGGGTCAGAGCCACAGACAAGGTCTGAGCCTTAATAAAGTGAAAGTGATCAGAGTGTCTGTTTATTCTCCCATAAATTAATATTTAATATTTTTATTAATATTTGTAAAATCTCATTAATTTAACCATTAACAATACCAGCAACTTCATACCTGTGTTCTTTTCTTTCTGTAGCAACAGTGTTATTTTTGGTCTGAATTATGGATTTTTTCACCAACCGGTTCATTCTGACTTCAACTTCTATCAAATAGAGTGGAGCTTAATAATCTAATAACCCTGTGTTATATAAGTGATGATCACATCACAAAAAAAACTAGGCAAGACCTGTATTAGCAAGGCAAATACGTATTTGGCAATTTGAAAAAATTGGCAAAAATTACCACCTGTATCTGGATTTCTTAACAAGTTTGTTCTTTTTACTAATTTAATTGAACTCTGCCTTAAATATGACCTTGAACAAAGGTCAAGGTCACACATTGAAATAAAATGTTGTTCAATGGTACCAGTCTGAGCACTGGATCTCAATTTGTGGCCAAGTTATAGGGAAAAAAGTTTTTTATTGTTACGTTATGAACTTTGACCCCTACTAATCTTTTTACTGGTAGGTGGTACAGCTTTGATCCAGTTAAATAAAATATGTCACTTTAGATGAGCTTTTCATAAATGTGAGCATCAAACTTGTACAATAAATATTCATAGAGATATGGACAATTTAGTTTTTTGACACTTGACCCGACCTTGACATTATGGCTCCAAAAAAGGTCAACTGCACATCCTTGACATTGTCCCTATGAGATGACGTGTGTGTGTGTGTGTTATTAGTGCTGCATTAATAGTCTAGGGCAGGTTGCAGAAGAAAAATAACTCCAACGAGAACAATGTATTTGGTCATTTTCAATGACCAAATACATTAAAACATGACATAAATACTGCATAGAGAAATATAATGTGTGAGCTAGAAACAGGTCAAGGTCAGAACTAACCAAAGCGTTTGGAGTTCTACAGGTTTAGTAGAAAGTGGGATGAGATGATGTAAGCTTTTTTTTTTTTTTTTTTTTTTTAAATCAGAAACGTTAAACAGCCCAGCATCTTTATTTGTGTCACTGATCTACAGGATGGACATTTGGTTCATCCTGAAATAAAAAAATAAAAGCCTTACAGACCAAAACACGAGCAGAGCAGGGGCCTCATTCATAAACGCTGCGTACAACGTTTGGGATTTATTATAAAAAAGGAAGTTGACGAGAACGTGTGAGCACACTTCTACAGTAGCTCTGACCGTCATACACACTAGATGTGGTGAAACGGGAAAAATGCAACCTCAGCAGTAGAAGGATGACATTTATTAAATATTACACATTTCACAACATATAGGATATAAAAGGTATATTTGCCAAAACGAAGAAAGAAGCTAATTATATATGTACGCCTCAGGGAATCTGCACACAGACGCACACACACACACACACATATATAGATAAATAATGGAACAAAACTAGTGTTCCAAAAATGAGCCTTACTAATAAAGTCTGAAATCAATAAAAGTTGTAAATAAAATGACAAAACTGCTGATTTATTAAGCTAAGAAAACCTGTAGCTACTGTAGTGACACCGAGAGGATAAAAGATACATTAATACATTAATATGTAGGAATAGATGAAATCATTTCTATTTAATGTGTGACATCCTTTAGGAAAGGTAGAGATTTTTATTTTAACTGGACTATTTTTGCTCTTCAGGTTTGGATGATGAAGGACTCAGAAATGAAGCTCTTCCTCTCTGCAACATGCTCTGCAGCACTTTACACACTTTTATGTAATATTGAAACTATATATATATATATATATATATATATATATATATTTTTTTTTTTAATTTCTTTGGTTTGTGACAGTTTTTCCCCACAAATAAAAATAATTGCCAAAAGTTTGAAACTAAATCTTAAAAATACATCAGTTTACCACATGGTCACTGTATGAATGCAAATAAGCTGAAGAACAAAGAAAGAAAAAGTCCCAAGCTACTAACGTTAGCATCTCATGCAACAGGCTGCCAACAATAAGCTCCTAAACACCACACAGTAAAACATTATCATTCTATAGAAATGAAATGATAACATGAGGGAGTGAAAACAATGAGAAACTGTAGCAGAAGTAGAAAGAATGATGAGGGTGAACAGACTGTGGACAACAGGGTGGGGGGCAATTATAATTGTTTATGACATAATTATAATTGAAATCGTAATTGCTGTTGTAATCAGTATTAAATTGTAATTGAGGTCAGATAATTGACTTTGTAATTGTAATTACTGTGGCAATTCACTAAAAACTACAATTTAATTAAATGCAAAACAGGTCTATGGCACGCACGCACACACACACAGTGTATTTTCACACTCATACAGGTGGTCATGGTTAGTGGGTTATTGTTAAGATGTGATAGATTATTCCTTCAATAATAAAGACATAATTTTACAGAGTAACAATAGTGTGAATTTAACTGATGATCTGTTCAAAGAGTTTAGAATTATTACTAAATTCCAACTCTTGTCCCTAGTTGGGATTTTACATGAAATATTAGAATAAATTCACTCAAATATAAATGTAAAGATGCTGAAACGACATTATACACATACTGTAAAAAACCACCATATGAATAAAAATGAGTAAAATTGTGATGTAATTTTAGTAATTGAGAACATAATTGTAGTTGACTGTCAGGGGAAAAATAATAATTATAATTTATTTATATTTGCAAAAAATGCCAGTTATCATAACCATAATTGATTTATAATGAAACATGGATAATTAAAAGCGTAATTGTAATTGAAAAATGTAATTGACCCAACCCTGGTGGACACAAATCACTCAGTGAAGCTCTGGTGAACGACACTTAAGATTCTAATAGCAACAAGTGCCGCGGGCACAAACCTGGTGCAGGGGGCGGAGCCTGTCGGAGTGAGCACACTGCCAGTTCTGATGGGTGAGAAAAGAGAGAACTTGTTAGTCCTGGAGGGGTCCAATCAGGCCACAGCAGCAAGAACTGGAGGGGAACCATCCATTAGACCCCAAAATAAAGGTTCCAGAGAGCGGGGACCCCCACTGTAGCTGAAGGTGGTTGAACACAAACATGAACATTGAAGAACAGTCATGTGGAGACAGGACAGGATTTTTGGGGTCCATCCATAAAGTCAGCAAAATGATGGTCCATTGTTCTATGAATCTGTGATAACCACATTTATTAATTCATCTGAATAATATCCACTGTTATCCAGGAATGTTTATTATTATTATAGTCATCTTAAAGATGGAAATCATTGTTTTAATCACAAATAAATAGAGTTAAAAGTGACCAAAAATGGTGGAAAAGGTGGTGAAATGGGATTTTAAAAACCACAGGAACTGGTTAAAAGTTGCATATTGGAGTGGATAAAAACAGACAAAAAAGTATTAAGAAGGGTTTAAAGTGTTAATAATGGCAAAAAAGTGGCAGAAAAAGTAGGAGCAATTAGTTTAAACTGGCAGATAATGGGCATGACAAATTGTGAATGTGGTTAAATTAGCAAAAATGAGCATGAAATATGATGAGAACAGGTTAAAAGTGACAATAATGGGTCAACATATGAGACATTAGGTGGTAAAGTGGTGGAAAGGGTTTAAAGGTGCTGAAAATGTTTTGAAAGTGAAAAAAATGCAGAAAAGACACTTGAGTTTGATGGAGTAATTATGAATGAATTAATAGGGCAAAAATATGGCAGGAAAAAGTGATGAAAATGAATGTAAACCATTCAAATAAAGTGTAAACCAATGTTTTGATAGATTCTGATTTTATTTCTCCACTAATGAAGGTGATGAAGCTTGTAGGGTTCAGTACCTCCATTTAGGTTAAGAACCACTGACCTACCTATTGTCCTACTCTGCAGGTGTTGAATATTAAAGCTAACAGTGACAAAATTGTGTTTCCCGTGCCCTCCTGAACACAACATAGTTTTCTGTATGAAATCAATCAACTGTAAGTGAATCTAAACACTGTGTTTATGACTGAACGCATGTTTGGAGGGGACAGAATCCAAACTTTAAGTGTGATATGATGTTTCACCTTCTCATGCTGCTGCATTTAGTCCAGGTTCAGAAGCACGTAAGAGAAAAAGAACTTAAGCAGATGGAGAATACGCGTAAGACTGGGAACGCCCACATTTCAGGCCCTGAACTGGGATGAAGGCATGCTGTGACAGACTGGAGATAGAGGAGGAAAATAGCACGCAGACAGAATCAACGCAGCTATGTGGGTTAAAATCTCATTTTTTCCTCAGAGAAATGACATATTTACGTTAGTTTTAGTGGTAAGCCTGATTTTATTACCAAACATCTGTTAATGTCAACATCAGATCAGCACACGGATAAAAAAAGTCAAACACAGAGACCCAGTGGATCGATTTACATCATCTACGTATGTATCAAAGCTAGGGTTGGGTATCGGTTGGGTTTTATCCAATACCGGTGCCTACCAGGTATTTTTTAAACGGTTCGGGTGCTTAAACCGGTACTTTAAACTCCATTTATCCTCTCGCTATCAGTGTATAAACAACGGGTGTGGGGGGTGGGGGTGGGGGCACCGAAATGTTCGTTCTTATTCAGTCTGGTTACTATCGTTTACGTTGGCGCCGGCGCCATATTGGTACCGTGTTTCGGTACTCAACCCTAATCAAAGCTAAGGGTAATCCATGTTCTTGTGCAGAAAAAGGACCCTAGCTCTATGCTCCTGTAGCGCTGCTGTTGCAGGAACGAGGACACAACGAGGACACTATGTGATCCAACCCGACCCATCAGGTATCGTCAGGCTTCTGTCAGGTAACCATCCACTATTACGCCCTAAAGGAACACATCCATAACGCTGCAGGCTTGTGAACGAATGATTACACACATCTATAACTCTGATATGTGAAGACATTGAACGTATGAGATGCATCATTATTCTATTCCCTACGTCACCATCAGCCCCATCGTTTCCTCACATCTACACAGTGTTGGTTGACCAGGGTCAGAGTTTACGTACCGGTGCACACATTCTATTTCTACGTTTATTTTTATGAATCACAAACTTTGCGTAGAAAGTGTCGTGCACATCTTTCAGGCCGCGTTGTGTGAGTGTGCAATGGTTATAAATGAGGACCCTGATCACATGTACTGAGGTTAACGCTTCCTCAGCAGAAATCGACTGTTTAATCACAAAAACTTGGTCTATTATTTAGTGGTGAGACACAAAGATTTAGGATTGATAAACAAAGCATTCTTAGTGCTGGTGCTGTACGTAAACTTCTATCTGTGGCCTTGGTTTGTCATGCTGAGTCATGCTGTTGTCACCACTGCATGTCTAATCAATACTGAAACCAGATCAATGGGACTCACCTTCTGGTCGATACAGAGCAATGATGGTGACCACCATTCCTGCTCCTTTCAGCGCTGCTGCTGCTTGTTCATGTGTGGCTGTCCGTAGGTCAATGCCATTCACCTGTTGGAATGAGAAACCATATGGTGACTTTTGGCCACTAGGGGCGCTAGACCTGTAACTTTAACGTCGAGCTCCCCATAGTGGCAACAAGTGCTGCAGCACTGTCACAAAAATCAACAAGCAGTCAGACGGGCCAGCCTCCATTGTCTGTTGATTGTGTATGCAGACAGCAGTTGACCTGTGACTACAGGATAAGGATCAGTCGGGCTGGGCTCGTGCCTCGGCTAGAGGAGCAGCCACCACCACCGTCCTGCACCGGGCGGAAGGACACCGGCGGCCGGGTCTCGGCGGCCTCTTCAGAAGCAGTTTTAAACTTTTGGCTTGCCTCGGCCATGACCAGGAGTCGATCAGTGAAACGTTCTTCAGGCATTCACCAGGTCACATGACCTGGCCAAAAAAGGTTCACATAGTCGGTATTTTAAAAGGGAATCCGCTCGGAGCATTGATACTGTCAAGCTCTGTATATTGGTCTGAGGAATCATTTTAAAATAACTCATGTGGGTCAATAAGTCCATGATGTGCCTTAAAGTATATAAAGGAGAATAAAGTCCTGCTATTACAAACAAAGTGAAATGAAACCAAACTTCTAGAGCAGGAGCCAAATACTGAGCAGTTTATCTAAAGTGAGGCACAGATTTTATGACCAATTTTTATGTAAATTGGGTAAATTTTGGGAAAAAATTTGTAGAAAATTGCAATATTTGGGAAAAAATTTGAGTTCTTTTAACAATTTGAGATGAAAAATGACTTCCATTATGTGCTATAGGGATTGGGAAATGTAAGCTCTGCTAATGTTGTTGAGTTTCATTGAATTTGTCTTTTATTTTGGAGATCTCTACAACTGAATTAGTTTGACTTTTTTACTTTGGCCCCCGGGCCTTGAGTTTTACACGTGTTCTAAAGCATTTATTTAGCTCGTCTACAGACACGTTATACATAATCTATCTGACATTAGAACAACACGATCCATTCACACGTTTCATCAGAGGATTGATGTGCACCATGAGGACAAAATGAACTAGGTTTCTAGAACACAGGCTAATGAGAAAATGAGCAGATGTGGCGTCAAAGTTTCCATCATCACAGACTTTAGTGAGCACGTGTCAGTGCATTTATCTCAGGTTTGGAAGGTTACATCGTTACTGAATAAATGTCAAACCAACTCAAGCTAGCAGCTCAATATTAGAAGAGGGAAAATAAATGTAATTAACACCAAAGTCACTTTGGACAAAGGTTCTAACCCTGAAAACATGACAGTAAAGACCTTGAACTAGAAAGTGGTTTTAATGTTACAGACAAGTTTAGGCTCAATTCTCCCGTTTGTGTTTAAATGCTTTGTTTACGCACATTTACACGTGTTCTCTCATCCAAACTCCTGATAGGATCACAGTGTGTGAATAGAAGCAACAAGCATGTTGTCACACATATGTGAACACTTGTAAATGTCATTAAAATCTGTGAAAAATATACTATACTAAAACTCCATCAGGTGCAGCAGTATTTTATTCTATTAAGTACTATCTAGTTTCTAGTTTTTAGATGGAGCTCATTGGTCACTAGAGCTCCTGAGGGCCCCTCACATGGTCCATGTGGGCTACCTGGTGGCCACGGGCAGCGTGTTGGTGACCCCTGCGCTATAACTCTAAAACACCAATGTCAAATCAGGGCTTCTCTAGAATCAGAGTTGGACAGTGGTGAACAAATATATCACATCCTCCTGACTTAACGTGTGTTGACATGCTTAGGTCGAGGGAGTGAATCCTGTGCAGCCAGAATCAGAGCGGCTGTGTGTCTTTTCCCTCTTACGCACATGGAAAAATAGGGCCCCAAATGTGCCATACACACATTTACCTTGTCTTTCACCGGTTTAAATAAACTGCTTTTTTCTCTCTCTCTCTCTTTGTGCAATAATAATCAGAATCAGAATCAGAATCAGAATCATCTTTATTGGCCAAGTGTATGTTGCACACACGAGGAATTTGACTCGGTCAACTGTGCTCTCTCCAATAGTGAAACATTCAATAATAAACAATCAACTAGAAGAGATGATAATATACATAAACATATGTGCAATAGGGCTATGATATACAGTATATATTGGTACTTTAACTAACAACCAACCAGGCTGAGGGCGAGGCGCAATTTCTTATTTAACTTATGCACTTCAGCTGCGATGGTCACTTTATTTCTGGTCTATCCTCAGCTAAAAGTTAATCATTTGTATTTTATTGTACTGTCCATGCTGTCTGATTTCACAGTTGTCCGTTTTGTTCTTTTTCTTCTGTTTTTTAAATGTAATCTCTGTTGTACACACAGCCTGTGGCTACAATTTACATGTTCATGTCCATTAATGTGCATTGCCCCTTGTCACAAATAAATAATAAAATGAATGAATAGATTTTTTAAACCGACTGTTGGATAAAATGTGTGTCTGAAGGTCCTTTGAGTTTTGATGAGGTTTTTCCAGCTTAGGTTACTTTGTTAAAAGGAAATTAACATTTCATTTGAAAGCCAATAAACACTTTCTAATATCAGGGTTTGTGTTAATTACATTTTTCAGGTATAATTACATTTTCAATTAAAATTTGATTATGATAACAGTGACCAGCATTTTTTCCAATTACAATTACAATTATTTTTTATCATCAGAAAGTCAATTACAATTATTATCTCAATTACTAAAGTTGAATTACAATTAATCACAATTAATGAGCCTGAAATAAATAACCTAATAAAAATGAACCTGTTAGCATTTCTTATGATAATGATATTATCTAATTCCTTCCTACCTATAGAACCTTTCATGGCCCACGTCACGAGTGAGAGGCTAAAGACTGTGGAGGCTCGTAATGTTACAGCTTTATTGTGTGTTTGGGTGCCAGAATAGGAGGAATAACTAGTTATTAATAATTAGTGGACGTAAATTAAAGTTTTATAGGATTCCAGCGAACACTCGTGCTCAGAAAACAATTGTAGTTTTGCCTCCAGGCTAAGCCCCGCCCAACAAAATACGTCACAATGTTTACAAACAATGGAAGGGTCTATTGGTTACCTTCTAATCAATTAAAACATAGGTATTAATATTTATGGTGTGGAGCCTTTTTCGTGTCAGTGTATCCCTAGTTTTATATATATATATACTTTTAAATTGTGGTAAGGTTGATATGAAACATATTTTAATAATTGTTAACTACATATGTGTAGAACTATACATAGAACTGTTACATGGTTCTACAGTTTGTTATAATTTACAATTTTCATATAATTTTCATGGCAATTACAAAGCCAATTATCTGAACTCAATTACAATTTAATTACGATTACGACAGCGACAATTATAATTGCGCCATTATTGTAATTTATTATCAATTACACAATTAGAATTATAATTGCCCCCAGCCCTGCTCAGTAACAAACCTTTAATGTGTTCAACAATATGTACAGTACGTGACTTGTTCACTCACCGATAATATCTGATCACCTCTCCTTAGTTCTCCACTCAGGTCGGCGGGTCCTCCAGCGAGGATGAAGGAGACAAAGATGCCCTCGCCATCCTCACCCCCCACGATGTTAAAGCCGAGGCCAGTGGACCCTTTGTGGAGCACTACCTTCCTGGGTTCCCTGTACAAACAGTTGAGATAGTGAGTCAGCTCAGGTGAGTTTGTGGCCCTCAGCATCTTCAGCTCAGATGATCAAACTCTTCTTCTACAGATCAGAACACGTCTCAACCCTCCCTGAAGCTTCACTAATGTGTTGAAACTGAGAGCGTGCCAGAGGTCCACAGGGGGCTGATGCTCTACATATCACCACTGTTCTAGATAAAAAGGAACTCATCTCACACACTCTTAGTTTGCTGATGCAGACCTGGAGATAACAGGTATCATTAACGCACACACTGATGATGGAGGTTTGATTCAAAGCAAGAAAACTAATTTTAGGTTAAGAGTACGTTTAAAACATTTTTCTATCTCGACAGCGATGCCTTAGTTTGTTGCATATGTTGTGGTTGTTTTGGATGAACGAAAGAGTCCAGCTTTAGGGTTGCTGGTCAGATGCTGACACAGGGTTTATTATGTCAAAGGGTTTTGGGGAACAGATTGGTCTGGGAAAAGGTTTGTGTTGGTAAGTGTCTGTGATTCTGTAATTTATATAGATTTGTGTTTAAAAAAAGGTTTGTTTTAACATAGAGGGGAGTTCTGGTCAGACTGTCCTAAACAGGCCAGATACCATCGTACACTGATAGCATTCACCAAGGTCTCTGCCTGAGGAGGCTCTGCTCTGTTATGACTACCGCTATCAGTAACATATATAACACAGAGAGAACTGAACAGAAGCAGATTCACAGAGACACACACACTGAAAGCTGGTTAATCTCTGAATCTCAGACTGGTCTGATTAGTGTGCGACACTTTCTGCACCAGTGAAAGTGCTTTCCCTGCTCTTTGAACATCTCATTATGTCGCTGGTCTTAAAGTGTAGGAGGACAACCCCAAGGCATGGAGCTACTGTAATATAGCAGTACATTTAGAACCTCCACTGTAAAAGAATCTGATTTAGAAAATAAAGCTGCAGTTCAGTGAAACACGAGATTTTGGTTTGTGTTGAAGAACTTATGAAGAAGACATGATTCACAATGTGGAAAAATAAAGACCTAAACTGAAGCAAAGCTTTGTACAAAAGTGGGCAAAGTTCTTTTTTGATTCAATGGCTGATTAATCACTTCATAAAATTATGTTTGACATCATATTCTAATCATCAACTCAAACGTAACCATTGTGATAGAAACAAATACAAAAAGCAACTCTCAGAGAGAGCTGGAACAGTAATTCTACAATAATAATAATAATTAAAAAATAAACATCAGCATGCAAAAGCAGCATTAGGACAACATGCTTTAAATATTACATATGAAGTATATCGTATTTATGATATAATTACAGTCAGTCTCAGAACAAAAATGACCAGCAGGAAACAGGAGGCATGCAGTTCTTAGGGGGTTACACATGGTTACTTATCCCACTGTGAATATTATGGGATGCAGAGGTAGTCGTAATGCTGCCAGTGAAAAGTACCTGATGAAGTCCAAGTCAGAGAAGAGGCTTAAGTGACTATTAGGAAGGGGGTCAAAGTGGAGGAGGCTTTTATCAAAGTCCAGAGGGGAATAATGCACAGGAGAGGGTGCTCTGTCACAAAGTTTGTTCACAGTGCTGTAAACGGGCTCAGGAGGCCTATGGGGGGGGTGTCAGAGACAAGAGCAAAACCATTAGTGCCTGGATGTAGAGGGGGGGTGAAGATGAGGAAACCTACAAATAAACGACTGAAACAAGCAGGAATAAAACATTGTCAAAGGAGAAATTAATAAGTGGAGTCTGAAAGGAAACATAGGTTATGTTACCAAATGTCCATGACTTAGTTCTGAAATGCTAAGATCCAGCACTTCCTGGTTTTTAGCGTACGCCATCTGAAGTGATCTGACCAACGCACAGTTTAATAAAAGAGGCGGAGAATGAATGTGCGTGATTTTGTGACATCTTGTGATTCCCGCTCAACGATGCTGCCGGTATGCAGAGCTATCACTTTGAGATAACGCTTAACATATTTTAAACATTAAAATAAAGTAGGCTATATTTTCAAAACAGTTAAAATATTCCATGACTTTTCAAGACTGTAAAATGGTTTTTTTCATATTCCATAATTTTTCCAGGAATTTCATGACCGTGGGGACCCTGTTTATTGATGCTGAAAGTAAAACAAATAAATTCACAGAGAAGCTTTTTAGTATTCACTAGATCAGAGGTATCAGACTTAGGTTACGTTCACACTGCAGGCAAATGTGACCCAAATCCGACCTTTTTCCCCGTATGCGACCTGTATCCGATCTGTTAAAAACAGTATGAACAGCAGATTTTTTAAAATCCAACCCAGGTCACTTTCATGTGTCCTCAATCTAATACATATCTGATTTTTTGGAATGCGACAGCAGTCAGTCTGGATGGTTCTGAAACATCCTCAGGTCTCAGAGTGAGGTATCAGGCAAACCTCCGTCATTTATCAGACCAAACGGACTCATGACTCAGCAAAACCTCCGTCAAATCTAATCGTCATTTATCAAACCAAGCGCCATCAAATGGCACGGCTTCAGGCTTCAAAATAAAAGTCATCAGACTCAACGGCCACAAGCCATAACACACGACATGGCATTTTATTTTGAAGGAACCGAAAAGCGCCTACGTTTTATGGATCAAATGAGCACATGGTGGAGAATCAACAGAAATATTTAGCCTCAGTGTGATTCAGGTTTTTGTCCTTGTTGGTTCCAAATGCATCTTGGGAAACTTGGAAGTTTACTTCAGTGGGAATGCTCATCATCCTAATCATACTAATAGTATAGACAGTATATACTCATTGAGTTTGTAGTGGACAGTACAGTGTAGTGTGACACCTTCCTCCTTCATGTCCTCTACCACCTCCTGTCTTCCTCATGCAGTACTACACTTAGTCTTCAACTTATGAACTTCTTTGGTGACTTCTTTCCTGACAAAAAGCTAAACTGCTTCAAACCAATATTTACTTTTAAAAATATGGCTTTGGAATAAATTCCAAATGAAATTGTTTGTAGCCACAAACAGAAAAATCTTGACATAATGTCAGCTGATAGTCATATTACAAAAACAGATGTGTATCAAACTCAAATCCATGCAGTGAGGTTCAGGACATGATTGAGATAAAAATATCTCACCTCAGCTGAAGGTGCTGGGAATTAAACCTGTGTCCCTCCACGTCCTCCAGTAAGGAATCTCTGACAGAGTGGGAGGAAAAAAGTCTTTTTTTTA
Organism: Gouania willdenowi; assembly: GCF_900634775.1. NCBI lineage: Eukaryota > Metazoa > Chordata > Actinopteri > Blenniiformes > Gobiesocidae > Gouania > Gouania willdenowi. The sequence goes on along the minus strand of NC_041057.1, from coordinate 33,441,224 downwards.
ACCAATTAAAAATGATTTTATTATCTAACCTGAGCTCTTTAATCGCTCATTTCCAGGTTCCACACATCAATATCCATATCAACAAGACAAACATTTATACATTTCACAAAAATAATACTATTAATAACTTCTGATGTGATGGCCATCAGGAGGTTATGACAATAAAGCAGATTCTCACAAAGATCTGGATTTAAGTAAATCTTAGGCAGTAACATTTACTCTTAGAACCAGACAAACAAGGATTATCTTCAAATGTTATTTCTCCCAAATTCAGCAGGTTTTATCAAACAGCAAAAACGCTCATCATCAGCAATGTTAATATTCAATTATTCTAGGATTCAAGGATTTTTAATTGTCATTATGTGCATAACAAAATAAAGTTCCCAATTTCCCCGTTAAGCCCTTAAAAAGAATAAAGATTAATCTGGGGGTGCTTTTCCCTTTCTTTGTTCCACATTTTTGCCATGTTTTACTTTATTTGCCACATTTTGCCCATTAAAGCTACCCTTTGACTTTACATACCACCTGGTTCCTCTTTATTTGCCCATTTTTGGCCACTATTGACTGCTTTTGGCCCATTTTAATTCAATTCAACTTTATTTATATAGCACCAATTACAACCAGAATCATCTCAAAGCGCTTTCAAAATATAAAATTTGTAATGAAAACAACAAAAACCAACAAATCACTTTACGCTCTTATCTTGACACGTTTTTTCCACTTTCGATCACCTGTTACCATGTCTGCCTCCACCAAAAAAAAAAAAAAACGTAGCGGACTGGACCGATCCACCGGGGCGATGCCCGGTATGCCAGATGGCCAGTTCACCACTGCTAACAATACACCGAAGCTCAGTGTTACCACAGCTGAACTGTATGGACACAGTTTCTGTGTTTTTGATGCATTCAGATAGTGAGTTTTCCAGTTCCAGGCTAATCCCAGAGGCTGTGAGGGATTCACCTCAGCTCAGAACAGACATTAAACCACTTTGCAGTGAGCAGAAGAAAGGACTAATCCTTCTTTAAACCAGGAACCGTCCAGTGATGGACTGAAAGGAGCTTTTCTCCCACGTTCTGGCTTTATTTTTTATTCTTCCACAGTTGCTGACATTTGAAGTGAAATGACAGAAAAAATTATCCCTGACACAAGTCACATGCTTTTACACAATTTAACAAGAAACCTTTAGAGTAGCTCCGACTGAGTGCTGAGTTTCATCATTTCCAAATAATGACAGAAATATTCAGACTAGATGCTGAATGTGGCCCACTTAGTGCTGCAGTTAAAGCTGGCTTATGTTGAGATTAGCTCCAAACCAGGTGTGCAGGGATAAAGATCATGTTTACCTGTGACACTCCCTAAAAGACCGTTCTTCAGATTTAGAACAGTTAGACACGTAGGGAGTGAAACGCAATGAAAGACTAGGAGGGTTTCATTAGGGAAGCTTTACACTATAAACACGTCAATGTGACAAAGATTCTGTGTGGACTGAAAAAAAAAGCGACCAACAGGGAAGGAACAGTAATTTTAAAAGTGAGGGTGTTCTAAGGGTATGTCAACCATCCACTACCAATTTAGTTTATTAAATTATTTACTAAAACCATGATGAAGCTGTTATTAATCAGTGATACTCAACATGTGGCTCTTTATGTCTTTATCTTAATTATCATTCCACCAGAAAACTTTATAAGAAGGAAACTTTTTAATCCCTTTCTACCTTTTTCTTTGGTCATTTTGCAAATTCCTGTGTTCCATTTTTGCCCCTTTTCCCAAAAATTTGACACTTTTTTCTTTTTCCAGATTTTAGCACTTTTTGCCAATAAATATCCCTTTTTCACAATTTTTGTCTATTTTTGCAAGTTCTTCTTGACACTCTTATCTCTAATTAAGCCCCTTTTGCCCAATAAAAAACACTTGTTTGCTTTTTTAGGGTTGGAGTAACAAACAACACTTAATGACAGCCTTCACGACACCTTCTTCATGCTAATGACAGGTGTCATGTCATAATACTCCTTAGACACACAATGACGACATTGTGCAGTTCTTTCAACATCCATTAAGGAATATTTATTTTATCTGATTAAATAAAATGTTCAAGTTTTGACGATTAATTTATTTGGTTTTGAGCCGTTTGTTGACAAACACTCAATCTTCACAGAATGGTGGGAGAGCTTCTAACTGTAGAGAGAGAAAGTCAATTACTGCAAGAAGACCAAATCATCCAACCTGTTCAGGTCCTCCTCCCTGAGTAAGTCCTTTGGGAGGGGGTAATAGGTCCCGGGGGGAAGGCCACCCTTGTACGGTGTTCCACTGTTGATGGGAGAAGAGATATGACTTTCCATGGCTGTCGAGAAAGCTGTAGAGGAAGGACAGAGAGACAGAGATTTAGTGCAGTGGTCACCAACACGGTGCTCGTGGGCACCAGGTAGCCCACATGGACCACAAGACGTGCCCTCAGATCTCTTCTAACAGGAGCACTATTAACCAATGAGCTCTGGCAGGTAAAATCTGATTTACCTGCCAGGCTTCAAACTCATAAAGATATGTAGAGGTGTCACATGTAGTCAGAGCTTTAGCAGAATGGGCGGGGCCAACAGCTAAAATCTGATTAGAAAAATTTAATTGTAGCTTGTAATTTTTAATTGTTTTTGTTGAAACAGTGATAAATCTACAACCTTTTCTAATATATGCATTTTTGACAGGATAAACTACTTTTATGCTTTTAAAATAAGTAGTCATGCCTTCATTCATCTAATCGTACGGAGATTTAAACCATTACACTGGGTAGGAACCTTCGTCCTGTAATGATTTTCCAGGGGATCAAATACTCAGCGTACCACAGTCACCAGCTGGAAATACAAGTGTGTGAGTAAAGCTTTGTGTTTGTTGTGTTCGGAAAACTTTTAGGGGTGGATTCACTAAGGTCTGAAATAAAGGGCAGTAAACCAGGTGCATGCCTAAATCCTTTGGTGATGCAGTTTTCTCACCTGCTGCGAGGAATGCACTAAGATTGCAGCAATGATTAGTGCACGTGCAGAGGTGGTGGAGACCACCCTATTTACATGAGCAGTTTGCTCGTTCAATGTGGAGAGGGGAGTGCACAGAAGCACACAATGACGTTTGAGGAAGTTAAATTGGAGAAAAGTAAATAAACAATGAAAATATATATATATATATATTTTTTTTTTTTCACAACAACTTTAAAACCTAATGATATTTTTCCCCTTAATTTAATGTGGGTACTCCATCAGGTCCTGTAACTTTGCTCTGATCAGTCCACGAAAAACAGGCAGAAACCGTTCCATTGATCTACTATTGATCTGAGTTCATGCAGCAACACCGTCTGTCAATCAGTCAATCAGCACCATTTGAAGATGATTTGCTGAGCATCATTTAGCAGGTCTGAGCAGCGCTGTGTCATGCACACTATCATATGAGAACATTGCGCCATCACTGCGTAAATTACGCATCTGATCAGCTGATTCTGGCCTGACATCAACACGACACAAGAGTTTGACGGTCACATCATGGAAAGACACAGAAGCTCACTGGAGCTGTGCGTCCAAAGCGACATCCATGGAGGTCCGTGCACAGCGACCAGAGGTGAAAGTAACTGATTACAACTACTCACATTACTGTAATTGAGTTGTTTTTATAAGTACTTCTTTTTAAATCATTCATTTTTACTTATGTACATTTTAAATTAAAAGTAAAGTAATTAGTTACATTTCTACACCCAACCATTACTGAGTAAATTATTATTTGTTTTAAAATGATCAACAGACATAATGAAACTCCAAAAAATGAAATGACCAGATAATCAAATGCATCACATCATAGATGACCAATCAGATTAAACGTAATGCATCACATCATAGCCGACCAATCAGATTAAACGTAATGCACGGCATCAAAACAGCATTAAATGCTGGTTATTTTCTCACTTTTAGAGTTCATAAATGTAATTATACTTAGAGCCTGATAATTATATTATTTTGAATTTAATTCCTTGGGGGGTACTTTGAGTACTATTTAATTGAGCTATTTTTTACTTGTACTTGAGTATTTTATGTGTGACTTACTTGTACTTGAGTACAATTTTGATCAAGTAACAGTACTTCTACTTGAGTAGAATATATCAGTACTATTTACACCTCTGCTTTTAACACCTATGGTAGTGAAATATGACATTTAACAAATGTGATTACGTTTACAACCTGCATGTACACCTAAAAAGGACATATTCAGAAACAAAAGTGTTTACTTAGTAAAACTACTGATAGCCTTTAACACCCTTTATTATTTTAGTTTTACAATGTTCACAGAAAAACGTCCTTTACAATTTTATATAAAAAAAAAAAGAAGTAGTAACTTACAGTGTGTGATATCAGGAGGACCAAAGGCATCAGACAGGTAGATATTAGTGGGCTTTCCCACCTTCAGGTAAACAATATCCAAAGTGTTCTTCAAAATAGCCACGGCTTCCTCATGCGTCACGTCTTCCAAACTATAGTTGTTCACCTGCGTAGGTAAAAAGATTAAATTCATTCATTTACATCCTCAGAACGTCACTTTGCCTTTCCTTTCTGGTCCGTTTAGAGTCTGTTTCTGACAGATGGTCAGTGAGTGCACGACAGGTGATTAAATTAAGCAGGATTTAAACGGAGAGAGATGAAGTCCTCAGGAGACGACCTTCTCTTCACTGCTTTCACAGTTTCAATCATTTAAATAATGAGCAAAAATACAGCCTAATATTAACCAGCTGACTTATACTGTATAACATACAACAAAAAGTATATTTAGTAGAGACTGTCTGAAGTTGCTTTATTATGTATATGACCTATTGCTCAGAACGCTGGGGCTAATACATGTAAAACATACTGTATGTCTATCCATTAATCAAATTACAAAAGAGAGGATTAAGAATAATACACATAAAATGGATTCCTGGCACCTACTAACGAACTGTTTAAAAAATCTACAACAATAAAGCTTATGAATATATTAAGGTAAAGTGTTTAGAGTAAGAAATAAAAGCCTTCCTTTGAGTCTAATATCACTTTATAAACAAGTATAATTTAAGAGTGGTTCATATTTTTGAACAATGTAAATTTAGAACAAATGACGCATTTCTGTTTAGTTTGGAATGATCCTGAGGATCACTTTAAGTTCATGAATTCACCGTCTATGTTCAATTATACTATAACAAAGTAAATATTTTGCTCCTATTGAAACATGCATTGATGAAAACCGCTGTTATTGAGTTGTTTCTATTGTGATTTTTATATAATGCTGTTTGGGGATGGGCCCTAACCCATTCCATTTTTAGATGTTAAAATTAATGCTTATTCTTTGTATTGTATATGTTTGAAGACAGCCAAGAATAAATACAAATAAAAATACAAAAAAGAAGCATTTTTGCCCTCTATACCGCACTGTAAAACAAATAAAAGGGTAATAAAATGAAGATGGCAAAAGTGTTGAACAACACACACACGCACACACACACACACACACACACACACACACACACACACACACACACACACACAGAATGATATTAACTGTGTTCATCATTTAACTGTTAAAACAGGATTTTCTGTGTAAAATGTATTGCTTCATTTTATTTATTTATTTGCATATTTTTCCTGCAAAAACACTACAATTAGTAAAATGTTATTTCTCAAGTTGACCACTAGAGGGCACATGACTCTCTTTGTTTTAGGTCAAAGAATAATCAAAAAGATCTCAGAATAATTAATAAAAGCAGTTTTGAATACAAATCTGACAATTCTGCAGTTTTTTTTTTTTATTTACATCCATTTTATTTATCTTATTTATTTATGTGATTTAACACTAATTTAGCTGTTACAATTGGAATGTAGTTTTTTTTCTGGTTTGTTTTGGCTGAATTATTTCACTGTACAAGTGAATTTTAAAACCCTGAGCAGGAAAAATAACAAACTTGTAGCAGACTGTACTTTAAATATATAAAAACAATCAACTAATGGTTTAAATTAAACCCAAACTCCACAGAAAACAACAAGCATTCAGGATCCACGAGAATATTTACCTACTGTATGTTAGTGTTGAGACTTTTCAGAGACCTATAGCATAATGTTGAGTAAAAGTCTTTCATGTCTGCATGTCAACGTGTTTGTTGCTCACCATCAATAATCGATCCCCGATCTGTAGTCGACCATCTTTCTGCGCTGCACCGCCTTCAATGATTTTGGTGACATATATACTGTTATCACCTGGAACATGCTGGTTCCCAACGCCACCAGCTATACTGAAGCCAAGGCCTGTATGTGTGTGGAAACAGACACAGTAATCAGGTCGGTATCAATCATACAGCGTATCAAAAACCACCACTGGATGCAATACTTATTTGTACTGTATGTTGGAATGTTCATTAATGCGGCCCCCAAAACAAATCCCCAAAAAGTGTATAAAGCCTGACATAATACACAAAATAACTCCCAAAACACAGAGATTGACAGCAAAATGCACAAAGTACACAAAAACATACACAAAATGGAGAATTATGTGACAGACAATGTGGCAACAAGTGACACTAGCAAACTCGCTGAGATCTACAGCCACACACTTATCATTAAGAACACCAAATATAACAATCGTTAACTCCAAAATTGTTTGAAATCAACAACAGAGAAAATAAATTATTTATAAATTAATTATGTTTATAAGTAAAGCTAATATTGTATAACAAATGTCATGTAGTTTATATGACGTTTGAAGTGGAGTTAATGCTGTGGTTTATATCGCGTTGCATGAACAGCTAAACTCACCTTTTGGTCCTTTGATAAGTTTCATTTCGATGATGGTTTCTAACATTGGTCTACGGCGCCGCACGTACAGACGAACAATTGAACCAGCAACCTTTAAAGCCTCCACTGCTTTACTGTGGGACACTTCCGACACATCGGCTTCGTTCACTCGTAGGATGCAGTCGTTTACTCTGGAAGTGGAATAAAGATCAGTTAGTTACACCATAGTTAAAAGAAATAAGTTGGGTTAATTAAAGTCTTTGAAATGAATGTGCAGCTTCAGCTTTAATCCCATTATCAATTGTTTTTTTGGTTTTCCACATGAAACATTGCATAATAAAATATATTATTGTATTGGAGCTTCCAGATTCTGCCTTTTTACTTTATTTAAACTTAACGATTCTTCATCTTAAGCCCCAGACACTTTTCTCCGAAAATCACATACCCATAACAAATAACGTTTTTCTAAGCTTCTACATGACCTACAAGATTGAAGTAGGACCCTCAGTGGTTACAGATGATTGGAATTTTGGAAATACTGTTTTTAATACTGAGTGACAATAAATCATGTTTTAAATACAGAAATCTGTAGTCCGCCCAAAAAACTAGAGATTTACATCAAATATAAAGCCAATTTTCATTAGGGAAGGCTATAAAAGCTGAAATAATTGGACTAATATATGGACATTAACTGCAGCAAGTTTGGTGATAATAATAAACATTAGGCCAAAAATACACATATTTGTACAAAAAAGTTTTACACAAATTTGGAAACAAGTGTGTAACTGTAATATGTCAATCAAATTGATTCCAATCATTGTCAGTCTTATGTTTTAACCACCAGATGTTGCAATAAACACATATCCATTTGAATTCAGGTTTCTGCTGTGCCATGCGTAACGCTAGTTTTGGTTCCACTCTTTGATGCCGTTGATGAAGCATGTGTCTAGTTCAGCAATGCTTTGACCAATCAGAATAATTTATTATTTACAACATCTAGACCCGTGAGAGTCATGGAGAATATAGCTGCCCCAGTGGGCGGGTCCATTGTGGTTGAAGAGGTACATTTTTACCATTTTTTGTCATTTACTTGGATCTTAGAAAGCCACGGACCTTTAGCCATTCAGTCTATGTTCAGACTCTACCACGTAGTATAGTATAGTACAGTTTCTTTGGTATGACAATGTCTTTAACAATATTAAAATAACAGATTTTTAAAGAAGGGGAGGGGCCCAACCTAAGGCGTCCGTCGTCTGCTGCAGCTCCTCCAGGGATGATCTTTGTGATGAAGATTCCTGGATCATCACCAATGTGTGGATTATCTGTTCCTCCAGCGATGCTGAAACCTAACCCTGAGTTACCCTGAAGCCATAAAAAAAACACATAGAGTTCTATTTATTTATAAACTATACAAATCAATGTAATGTGTTTTTCAGTAACGATCAGACTGAAGCTCTGAGACAGATAATTAATACTCCCATTCATGACTAGTGTTAAAATATCTAAACTGAGTTGTTGTTATTATGAAATACCAGTAATAAACCTGCTACAATACTCACCCGCTCCAGAGTGATTTCCTCAAACTCATATTCAATTTCTGTGCCATTAACCTGTGGAGATTAATAACAGTAAAAATAGTGAGTTCAGACTTTCAAATTTCTGCCAATCAGACAAATCAGTGCAGTAGAGTTCATCCTTTTGTTATTAATAAAGTGTTTTTTCTGCAGTGGTTTCACTTTAATTAGAGGGTAAAATAATAAGGAAGGCTAGCACTAACTTAAAAAAGGTAAGACATGTTTAAGTTACACTTTATTTCTCCTAATTTATGCAATTGTTACATTTTCATTACACTTCATAGAAAATGATCATCTTCCTATTTCACGAGCTACTAACAAACAGCTTTTAAAATGCAAGTACACATCCAGGTTTTTACTGGGGGCAATTCTTAAAAAGCCTTAATTATGGGCGTGGCTCCTAGAGTAGTTAAGACACACCCAGTTACAGCAGCCCCACCCCACAACACTGCACAGTTCCACAAGATACTAAAAAAGAACTTTGACTGATTGTATAACATGTAACATTTGTAAAATGTAACAATTATTTCATATTTTACAAAAATCCACCTTGTGTTTTTAAAATGCATATTTTTTAAGTATAATATTTTATATAACATACCACAACCCATACACCAAACCTGCAATGCTTAAAATCATTTGTCACAATGTTTCAGTGAAAATTAACATTAAAGGTCCCATATTGTATATTTTTCACCAATCTCCATTTGTTCTAAGGACCCCAAAAACATAGTATTTGAGGTTTATTTTCCCAGAGTTTTAGCCTCTGAAAAGTCACTTTCTGACCAACAGGCTGTTTGCTGCCTGCTTATGCATATTCATGAGTGGGCGTGTCTATACACTGACTTGCCTGCGAGGCTCCTGCATGACTCGCTCTGAGGCAGATCAGTAATCCACACACTGTTGTTATTGTTTTCAGCCAAAAAACAGCACATTACAGTAAAACACGTGGTTATTTAACAGGCTATTGTGTGAATACGTCTCCACGCTGTGTGTGTTCATCAGCATCTTCAAACACTCACTGGAGTTTTAAGCTGCTAATTCGCTTTCTTCTCCTCCTCATCTTTATTAAATACAGGAATAGTTCATTTAAGGTGATAATCATTTGTTTATCAACCGTTGCGTCTCATTGGGTCACAAACACGTCAGATCAAGTCAAAGGTGATACGGTGTCTGCTCCCTGGGTGCCGACACTGCAGCGTTCACCGTGGAGGCGTGGCACCAGCAGCAGGCACTTCCTGGAGGGGGCGGTTCATATTTCTAGTGATGTCACTACAATTTGAACCGCTCGTTTTTCAGAAGAGGGCGGAGCAACAGCTCAGAGAGCAGGATTATTGAGGATTTCTCAGAGATGCAGGAAGGAATCCCAATAATACTTTAGGGGTGTTTTTTGATCAGGAATTAACATTGTAAAAGTTGATTTAGAATGACATAGGCCCTTTAAAAATGGTTTATTTAATTTATCACATGCAGCAGGATTTAACTTTACTAAGTACTAGTACTAACTACATCTCTCAAATGTATTTATTTTTGTGAGTTTGAATCCTTGGAGTTAAACTGAGCCTTGGTATGAAGGACTTGCATAAGATGTTGATTAAGTGAACCTGAGTGTGACAGAATCTTCCTCAGTATCTTCATTGTGACACTGTTTTGTATTTGCTTTGATTTGAATGTTAAAAAAGTTTGATGGTGCAGTAGAGTGTATTTTTCTAAGTGCAAAAGACTTTAAAAACTCACATATGGAACTGACTCCAACGTGTCTGTGTTGACGATGATCGGGGCAGGACTGGCCTGGAACACAGAGAGGAGATACATTAGATCAAAAATGATCAGATGTAGAATAACTGTAGTTGTGCAAAACGCAGAGCTTTGTTCTCTCCATTACATCACTGAAAACAAAACTGTTTCACCCTTAGAAAGGAACGTAAAGTGTGCCGAGAAAATCAACAATTAATAATTTCAGGAATTCATTGATTTATGAATTCAAAGTGTGTGAAAAACCATCTTTAGTTGCTTCTTTGAATAAAAAAAAAAGATGAATTAAGGATGAACTTTTAGACTTTGATGGTCTGCTCACAACACAACTACAAATAAAAACCTAAAAATAAAAATGACTGGTCCTAGTGGAGCAGACAGCGTCTCCACACTGACACTCAGACAGGGTTCAGAACCAATAATAAATCCATGAGTGACAAATGAACAAAGTCAGTGATAAATGATTGTAGTGGACAGTCGACCACTCTCTGTGGTAGAGGATGTGGGCGGGGCTAGAAGCGCTGCTACAGATAGCATTAGCATCGTCTGACCCAACTTATCAACTGTTATGTAGAAAAACTATTTCAAACTAAATGAATCATCTTCATCAGTTTATTTCATGATATCCACAGATATTCTAAATATTTTACACTGTTCAGTTTATATTTCTCTGGAATGTTCTGGACTAAGTGATGTTTTTATTTTAATACAAAAACACATTTGTTTTAGAAAGTTTACCAAAAATCCAGAAAAGCATGAATATATCTTAGTTAAATGTAAGTTAATGCTTTATGAACAATGCAATCATAATATTCTTTATTCATATTGTACATGATGTTAGCACTCAGTGATGGAAATAATAAACACTATATAATTGTTTATGATCATTTATTGTTTTCATTGATTCAGTCAGATACTAAAATACATTTTAAAAATACTGTTAGCTGATTAATTTAGATTAATTGAGATGAACCAATTACAAAGCCTCTAATTAATTAGATTAATTATGTCTCACCTCTAAGTGTGTATATATATATATATATATATATATATATATATACTGTCGTCAGAGAACCACTGTAGTTTGTAGTCAGAGAACCACTGTAATTAGAGAACCACTGTAATTAGAGAACCACTGTAGTCAGAGAACCACTGTAGTTAGAGAACCACTGTAGTTAGAGAACCACTGTAGTTAGAGAACCACTGTAGTTAGAGAACCACTGTAATTAGAGAACCACTGTAGTTAGAGAACCACTGTAGTTAGAGAACCACTGTAGTTTGTAGTCAGAGAACCACTGTAGTTAGAGAACCACTGTAGTCAGAGAACCACTGTAGTTAGAGAACCACTGTAATTAGAGAACCACTGTAGTTAGAGAACCACTGTAGTTTGTAGTCAGAGAACCACTGTAGTCAGAGAACCACTGTAGTCAGAGAACCACTGTAGTTAGAGAACCACTGTAGTCAGAGAACCACCGTAGTTAGAGAACCACCGTAGTTAGAGAACCACTGTAGTTAGAGAACCACTGTAGTTAGAGAACCACTGTAGTTTGTAGTCAGAGAACCACTGTAGTTAGAGAACCACTGTAGTTTGTAGTCAGAGAACCACTGTAGTCAGAGAACCACTGTAGTCAGAGAACCACTGTAGTTAGAGAACCACTGTAATTAGAGAACCACTGTAATTAGAGAACCACTGTAGTTAGTAGTCAGAGAACCACTGTAGTCAGAGAACCACCGTAGTCAGAGAACCACCGTAGTTAGAGAACCACTGTAGTCAGAGAACCACTGTAATTAGAGAACCACTGTAGTTAGAGAACCACTGTAGTCAGAGAACCACTGTAATTAGAGAACCACTGTAGTTAGAGAACCACTGTAATTAGAGAACCACTGTAGTTAGAGAACCACTGTAGTTAGAGAACCACTGTAGTTAGAGAACCACTGTTCTACAGCACAAACTCACAGTCATGAATCTTAGTGAACACATGAAGAATGTCACACCTGCGTTTGGTCACAACTTCTCTTCTTCAGTTTTTTAGTAAAAGTCTGTTTCCATTTACAGACGGTGACTAATGAGGGCCACCTTATGGGGGTCATATGAAGATTGAGGCCCATACTTAGGCTCCCCAGGTCAGGGGCCAGACCCCGCAGCACCTCCATAGAAAACATCTTCTTCAGGTTTCCCTGGACTTCACAGTGTGGAAGTGACAGAAGGCTGGGGGCACTTCCTCCATGGAGAGTAGAGCTCAGCGATGACTTCCTCATGATGCTCTCCCATCGTTGTTTATCCAATAAAGTCATTTTAATGTTATTTGTGCAGAAAAACTCCACTCCTGACTGCCACAACTCACAAATATATCCCAAATATTTAAATAAACCAGAAGTTCCAGACGTGGTCCATTAAAAATAAGAAGAAAAGTGAAATAGTTTCTCTTTTTAAGTTATAGCGAGACAGAAGAACCCATAGAAACCAACTCAGCCATTGGTTTAGAGAGTCTGAACTGGACAAGTTCATTCCCTTAAAAGCAGGGTGTGGTTCACTTCACACGTTTCACATTGTAATGCTTTATTAGATGTGGTCGAGCTGCTGGGGGCTGTGAGAGTCAGGGGCAACGCCTGCGACACATACTCGATATATCTGACTGTGTGAGAGCTGGAGGTGGAGGTCAGAGTTAGACAGAGAACCATGTTGGATGATACACCAAGACATAATCAATGCCTGAGTGCAGGCCGCTCTGTCAGGAAGCCAGAACTAGATTACCCACAGGTCAATAGAGTGCGTCAGGAAAAGAGGCGGAGCCACAATCATCCAACCACTGACAAACAAAAATGCCACATTAATCAAGACCAATGAAAAAGTCACTGCAGTCAGAAGTGAATCCACAGTTGGTCATCATCAACCTTCCTCATATTAAAATTATGGCTTTAAGTCCTAATGGACACAAACTATTTTCAGGGTTTGCATGTTCTCCCTAGTTTTATGAAGGTTTCTCTGAAAACAAAACCCTTCATTAAGGGTTCATTAAGGGTTCATTAAGGGTGTGCGATATGACGATATTAGATCGGTAAGGATTTCAACATGATGACGATCTCCCAAATCACGGCGATCGTAGAACCGTCTGTAGTTCACATTTTAACCCTTGCGGTGCCGTGTTTGCGTCATATGTCTGTGGTTCATACACAGAACACCCAATGCTAGTCAGCATGTCAGCGTTACAGACATTAATTAAGATGAATTAAGCGCTTAAACAGGGCAGAAGTACGCTCCGCTCCCCCTCCCAGTGGACGGACACAGACTTAGCTGTGCTGCTTCCTCTGTGTTAGCGTCCGTCTATCAGAGGCTCAGTGCAGATGTCTGTCTGTCTGTTAAACTCCATCAGTTCTGAGTGTTGATACACTGAAACATGTTTCTGCATGTGTTTCTCTTCTATAACTAACGCTCTGTCGCTGCGCTGTAGCAGAGATCTGCTGCTGTAGCTAACAGGGCTGTTTACACATTCTTAAAGAGACAGTGTCCTGAATGTGATTTAGTTTAAAAACGACTTTCAGCAACTCAGAGCTGCCCTGAAAAAAGCAACGCTACATAATTTAATCACATTTCAGCCTTGATGAAGGAAAAAGTCAAAAGTGATACAAAATGTTGTTATTGTGCTGCTAGTGATTAATAAAAGGGTCTTTGTGGCATTTTTCTCCACTGACTTTGACCCATTATTGTTTTTCTTGTAAAACTATTGAAAAAAATAAAATAAATAGAGTTTATATCACCTATTGCCATTTTGAGGAAAAATATATAGATATGAATATTGGTTCATATCACCCAGGCCTAATGTAACCAAAGCAGTAACGTTTTATCTTGTAAAGGATATGATTGTCTAAACTGTGTGAAAAGATTTTATTAATATGAGTGTGTTACCTCAATAACTAATAGAAATCACTAGACTGATCTGCTGCCTTGTTATGTAGCAAGTGATGCTAATGCTAATGCTACACCACTTTAGTTAAACAAAGTAAAAAGATTGTTTGACTAAAATAACTTGTCAGCCTTTTTGTTTGATGTTAACTGTACTTAGAACCAGTTTGATGAATTGCTTACATACAATTAAAATAAATAAATAAATAAATAAATAAATAAATAGATAATTACCTTGTCCTAAATTATCTTTTATTCCTTTTTTCCATTTAGGGTGATGATTTTAAGTCGGTGATTTGGTTTGTTTTATTGGTAAATAACTTTAAAATAGTCTAAAGGATTTGAATGAAAAAAATTGTGATCGTGATTTCACAAAGAAAAAAATCGTGATATGATATTTTTCTCATATCGCCCACCCCTACATTTAATTTGGTTCTTTAACTATAGAACACAATCGCTAAAATTAACGTAGTAACACCATCACTATGGCTGGGTGATTTTTACCTGATAGGCGTATATTATACCTAATAAAAAGTAATTATGATAAAAATAATACATGATAATTTAGATTTGTGTTTTTTTTATTTTCAACTATGCCATGTGTAGGGATGCGCATCGTTAACCGGTTTCATTTGGGAACCGGTTGTTAGTCCAAGAATTTTTTGGAATTTCTATCAATAACCATTTACGATTCCGTTATCAATTCTTCCCGAGGCTGCACCGTAACAAACACACCCCACTCGCAAACTGTGATGTACATGTGATGCACTGTGGAGAAATGTCCTGGTAAGAATCATCTTGCTGCATTTCACAGAGAAGAACGACACCTCTGGGATGGTCACCTGTGATTCCTTCTAGAAGGAACTGCAACACAACCAACACAGCATTATACACTTAGCAGCACCAGTGCTAGCATTAGCACAGCAGGTAAAATTAAACTGGCTAACATTGTGTGATATTTATTTGTTATCCGACACCAGGGGTCTGCAACCTGTGGCTCTGGAGCCTTATGTGGCTCTTTGACTCTTATGCAATGGCTCCCTATAGCTTTAAAAAACTATTGAAATAAATTATTTTCTCACAGAGGGTATTATTGATTAATGACTTTGACACCAAATAAAATCAAGATATAACAATTTGTTAACCCAAAAATAAATCACATCATGCACTGACTCAGCATTTTCCTACTTCACCTCCTGCAACATCTACAGACCATTAACTTTCCTGCACCTGTGGCTAATCTTAAGTTTTAAATCCCTGGTAAGATCAATAAACCAACTAAAACACTATTCTGGAAGAAAATAGACATTTTAATTGTGTGGGGACAGAATAATGTAACTGCCAACATGTCGGCTAAATATGCATGCATGCAAGAAATTACAGTAGCATGTGTTAATCGATATTATCGTGTGTTATCAAATTCAAGTTATTTTTTTGCAGCCCTTCAAATACATTATCAAGAAAAAAATAATCTTTACATAACATTATCTAATATAATTTAAACTGTATAGAATATTATACACTATGTTGTCTTCATTAAAAAGGTATTTTTTATGTTGCAGACCCCTGTCCTAAGCTAATAGCCACTCATGGACTCATTTGAGTATTGTTTATTCTCAGCGGTGAATAATTAAGATTTATATGAATAAACCTGATATGTATTTTAATAAACCAGGTTGTATTCTTTTCTGTACTCATATACGACTTGTTTTTCAGCCTAGTTGGGAATCAATAAAAAAAGACGGATCGATAAGCAGGAATCGATAAAGCATCGGAATCGCTAAAGTAAAGTAAAGTAAGGACACCCAAAAGTAAGTATCATAAAACAAAGTCATTTTTTCAAAAAGACTTTCCACATCACATATTGGTCCTTCAATCAAAGCCTGTCCTAAAAACTGTTCAAAAATACTGCCTGTACTCTAATCCATTATCTATTAGCTGGTTCAAACCTTTACAGATATAAAGTATTAGCTTAGCTTTATTAATTTACAAAGTCTGCTTTGATGACAAGAGGAAAATAATAGAGGAAGTTCACAATCTTCTGTTAGATTTGAGGAAGTTTAGTAACAAAGTTCAACTGCTACAGTGAAGAACAAACCGTCCCTACAGGCATAGATGTGACCACATAAATAAAGACATTAGTGAAATATGACTGCTGATAAACAGCTGTTTGGTATGTCTAACTCACATGCGTAAATTACCAAATATTTCAGTTATAACTTGTTGTTGAAAGAACTACATTTTTTCCAAAATCCTCCATAAAATCACACGTTAGTCGTTTGCATCAATGAGCATTTTGGTACTACCGGTGAATTTTAATATTAACTAAATATTTAGTTTCATCTGTGACATTTAGATTTAGTATTTAAGACTTACATTTACCATTTAGATTTAACATCTAGCATTTAGATTTAAAATCCAGCATTTAGATTTAATATTTGACATTTAGATTTAACATTGAGCATTTAGATTTAATGATTGACATTTAGATTTAGATTTAACATGTAGCATTTAGATTTAATATTTGACATTTAGATTTAATAATTGACATTTAGATTTAATAATTGACATTTAGATTTAATATTTGACATTTAGATTTAACATCGAGCATTTAGATTTAATAATTGACATTTAGATTTAATATTTGACATTTAGATTTAATATTTGACATTTAGATTTAACATCGAGCATTTAGATTTAGTAATTGACATTTAGATTTAACAGGTAGCATTTAGATTTAATATTTGACATTTAGATTTAGATTTAACATTTACATTTAATAATAGACATTTGGATTTAGATTCAACATTTAGATTTAATAATAGACATTTGGATTTAGATTTAACATTTAGATTTAATAATAGACATTTAGATTTAGATTTAACATTTAGCATTTTGATTTAATATTTGACATTTAGAGTTAACATTTAGCATTTAGATTTAATATTTGACATTTAGATTTAAATTTAACAGGTAGCATTTACATTTATTATTTGACATTTAGATTTAACAGGTAGCATTTAGATTTAATATTTGACATTTGGATTTAGATTTAACATTTAGCATTTAAATTCAATATTTGACATTTAGATATAGAATTAACATTCAGCATTTAGATTTAATATTTGACATTTAGATTTAAATTCAACATGTAGCATTTAGATTTAATATTTGACATTTAGAGTTAGATTTAATATTTGGCATTTAGATTTAGATTGAACATGTAGCATTTAGATTTAATATTTGACATTTAGATTTGACATTGACATTATATTTTTACGAGAGAAAAAATATCACAAATTTCACAAACACTGCGGTAAATCTGGTCAAAAGCACCATTAAAAAATTCATACTTGGTTTTTCAATCGTGTTTTGTTGCTAAATGTTGCAAAAAGTTTACAATTGGTGAACAATAGAAGAAACGTGTTTTCCCGCCTAAAACCTGCGGCCCAACTTGTGAATGAACTGGTCCGTATTTGGCCCTTGAACTAAAATTATTATTATTTTTTTTCTTTTTTAAGAATAAAAGAAAAAAGAAAAAAAAAAAATCTAAAATGATTTTGACACCCCTGGTCTAACTGATTCAGAAATCCTCCCATTTATCACTGATATAAGAAAAGCCAAGCAAGCAAGGGGAGAACATGCAAGTGTCCACTAAAGGACTTGGACCCAGGGTGCTGCACTGTGTGCCCAATAAACACACACACACACACACACGCACACGCACACGCACACGCACACACGCGCACACACACACAGGTGTTCAATGAGGTACAACACTGCCCTCTGCTGGATTAGACCACAGGGCCACAAAATAATATCCACCAGTGCTGAGTTACAGTATACTGAACGCAGAAGAAATCAGAAATCAGCAACTAGATTGCAAAAATCAAATATATCTTTGTACTTTTTATAAAAAAGAAGTAACTTCTGAGTAAAAAAGAGGAATTTAATTCATGATCTTGATATTATAGTCTGATATTTGTCATAAAATGTAATAATGGTTGAGATCAACATCTGTTTTTTTTTTTACTGATATTGACAAACTGATAAATGCTATTGTTTGAGACAGCACATACTACTACTACTACTACTACTACTACCACAACAACTACTACTACTACTACTACTACTACTACTAATAATAATAATGATAATAATAATGGCACTGTTTCCATAACTGAATTTGAATTAGTTTTCTTATTTTGGATAAATTATTGATTATGTGGAAAACATCCAGTAGGACATCATATTTAATGTAAGCTTAATGCAGTAATTCCATGGAGATATACGTATACAGTATAATGTGAACTAAATAAATAACTTTTGTACTTTTTTAAAAAACAAAAATACAGATAAAAAATAGGTGAATGTAAATGAATAAAATTGCGTGTAAACTGAGTTTACCTGCAGCATCCTTTACCAGTAACCAGCCAGTAAACATGTTGGTGATGTGATAGATGTGATTTCCCACATTATGCTTGGTTTAGCCGTAGCATTCATACCTACATTATTTAAAGCCATGACAAACAATGTTTTTCTAAGCTTCTACATGACTTACTGTACATAGCTAATTTTTGTGCAGACTGAAGTAGGACCCTTAGCGGTTACAGATGATGTAAAATTTATGAAATGTATGATACTGAGTGACAATAAATAATGTTTTAAATACAGAAATCTGTAGTACGCCCAAAAAACCTAGAGATTTACATCAAATACAAAGCCAATTCTCAGTAGGGAAGGCTAAAAAAGCTGAAATAATTGAACTAATATACTATGGACATCAACTGCAGCAAGTTTGGTGATGATAATAAACATTAGGCCAAAGATAAACATGTTTTGTACAAAAAAGTTCAGGCTAAAGCCCACTTTGCCACAACTGAGCCAAAGTTTTCCACAATTTTGGAAACAAGTGTGTAATTGTAATACGTCAGTCAAATTGATTCCAATCATTGATAGACTTATGTTTGACAACTAGATGTTGCATTTTGGCTTGAAATAAACACCTTCATTTTTATTCAGGTCTTTGTGGTGCCATGCGCCATGCTAACTTTGGTTCCACTCTTTGGTGGCGTTACGCAGCGCTCTTATTCAGCAATGCTTTGACCGATCAGAATGCTTGACATGGAGTTGGAAAGCTCAGAGCCTGTAGACATTGGTGATGTCAAACACTATGTGACCGGGATTTAGCCCTGGCCAATCAGAGCTGGGTAAAGGAGGGACCAGCCATTATACGCACCAGTGCTGTGCGCTCATTGGATGGATTTCTCAACTGTGAAATGGCTGGTTATCTGTAATGACGATGTTTATCTGACTACACTATATGGATTTATCAAAATATGGAGTTTTATGCACATTGTAGCAACTTTTGATCAGAAACAACAAAGGTAAGACACAATTTATCATCACTGCTGACTTTTTCCGCCAGGTGTGTTTTCTGATTTTGTGGCGTTGTTTTGGTACGTAACATACCTGACCTGTATATCAGTGTAGACTCTTGTTATAGAGTTTATTTTGTGAAGCATAGGACTAGAAAAGGTTGAGTTTGCCGAGTTGTGGACTTTTCCCTCTTTGAACATAATGGCCTAGTGTGTGTGCTGTGGTCTTTTGTCCTGAATATGGGTTAACTACTGTTTTAGCTTCTATAGTTTTTGAGGATTATGGAGATGTATAGAATGTGTGATTTAATTAATTCCGTACAACATTAAGACCCGTGAGAGGAAGCTGGCACTGCCCCCACCTGTGGGTCAGTTAAGGTTGAAGAGGAGTTAACGTCGTATAATTTCTAAACTCATGAACTCTCTCACACTTGCTCGGCCCGCACACAAATATGCTACACTGGTAGACGTGCCACAAAAGGTTTACGATTGAAACAATATCTACTTTTCTATTGTAGTAAAACTTGTTTCTTTCACCACTAGTTATATAGATTTCATGTATAGATCTGAATGCCACCGCTTCAGTCGCGGTCACTTGTCGTGACTGTGATTGTTGCGTCTCTGAGGCGTTAAATGTCTGTAAAGTGATGACTTTAGTTTGTGCTTCTCCACAATAGTACACACAGTGCTAAACAAGTTACTGCCACTCTCTAGCAACACATCAGGAAACTGTTTAGCCGTAAAATGAGAGCATTTTGACAACTAAGAAGTGTTCAGACCAACTTGCTGAACATTGAGCATGAAAAATAGAAGAACTTTATTATTATGTGATTACACAGGCTATTATTATGAGTTTTGAAGAATAATAGTCACAATCTTTACCTTCTTTAAAGAGGTTTTAACAAAAAAACTTTGAGAAACACTCGATTAATCTATAGAAGTGATGGGACGCAACAATATACGATACTGGGCTCACGGTAATGATAAGGGACATTATTTTTGGAAAGGGAAAATGTAAATTAAAAAAATACAGAATGAAGAATAACCATGCTTTTCTTTGACTAACTGTGGGCATACTTGCACAGAATCTGGGTTTGACCTTTTCAACTCAAGTAAATATAAAATATAAAGTAAACAATAACATAAATAGGTACGAAAAGTCCCACTCTACAGGTAAAAGTCAAAAACAGACAATTAATGCCATTTTAAAACGAAAAAAACAAATCATGGCATCATGACTTTCATCAAACAAATCTTCCTATCTGTGCATCAACTTTGCACTTACAAGCTTTTAATACTGCAACACTCTAAAGTTCCCAGATTTAAAGTATGGATAATGGACTAATAAATACAACTAGAAAGCCTTTAACTTTCATTGCTTTCTAGTTTATCATTCTGAGGGGTCAAAAAGTGCTCAGATTTGCAACATTTTAGCAAAAAAAATGTAAAACTGGTGTGAACAGAAAGTAGTTTTCTTCTCTTTTTAAATGTCATAGGGTTAGAAAAGCCCAGATGAGATGTTGTTTTTCATCCAGAAAGTTTCAATTCAGTATTTTTGTGAGAAAAAAATCAGGCACTGACCTTAAGTGGAGAGATGTGGGAGTGGGAAACAAAACCATGCACATTTTCGACTTCTGAAATGTTCTTCTCTGACACGTGCACAAGCTCCGGAGCGCACACTTCATTGGTCAGCCGTGGGAATCCTTGGTCAAACGGTGGTGAGTCGTCCTCTCGGTAGTGGTATTGCTGAAAAGGAAATAAAAAAATGTCATTGTGTAGATTTGAACATATTTGTTGAAAGAATAAATAAAAACAAGTTTGTGACGACCTGAAGGAGACATTTACACACGTTCAAATACTTGAAGTTGTACCTTTGTTCAAAGTTAAAGCTGTATCTACGTTTGCTGATTAACATTTGATGTGACATGAGTTATCTAGATAGTAGCATGGGGTTCTATTTATATGTGATCTATCCTCCTACAGTAAACAGGCGGTTCTACACTGATAATGGGAGTCCATGCACAAAGTGTGAGAGATGTGTATCGTTTGTAATGCCTCAATGAACGCTGTTATTTCTGATGATGCTTTAGGCTGGAACATCAAGAGATGCGTTCTAATGTTATGAGAACACAGATTAAGGACAGTCAAGGATGACTAAAAATAGATACGCACACTTGCTGTTATGATGCTTCAATAATCTACGGTGTTTATCTGTCAGATGTCAATTCAACAGGGGGTAAAAAAAGGAGAGGAGAATAGATCACTTACTATGTTCAAACACTTAAAACACAAATCCATCCCTTTAAATCTCCCAATTCAGCCAACAGAAGGAAGTAACAAGTGATTCAGTTGAAGATATCCCAGTATCTCCAAATACACAAATTCAATGAAACTGTAAAATTATTTTCTCATTCCTACATGATAGCAGTCATTTTGTATCTCAAATTATTTTAAGTACTCTCAATTTTTCCAAAATCTCACAATTTTCCTCAAATTATTCCTCTAGATTTTCCCAATTTAACAAAGAAATGATCACAAAACAATATTGTTGGTGCCTTATTACATACTAATCAGGGTTAGGGTCAATGACATTTTTCAATTACATTTATGTCTTCAATTACCAGCATTTTTCCCAATTACAATTAAAATGATTATTTTTCCCCTGAAAATCAATCACAATTTTGTTCTCGATTACTAAAGTTCAAATTCAATTAATCACAATTACTGAGCCTTTAATAAATATGAAAATGACACCTTCCTCTTGTGTTAGCTTTCTGTTAGCATCTGTAATGATAACGGGTGGGTTTTAACCAGTGTTGGGAACGTTACTTTAAAAAAGTAATTAGTTATAGTTACTCACTACTTGTTCCAAAAAGTAACTGAGTTAGTAACTGAATTACTCTATAATAAAAGTAACTCATTACCAAGGAAAGTAAGTGTGTGTGTGTGTGTGTGTGTGTGTGTGTGTGCGTGTGTGTGTGTGTGTGTAAAAACTCTGGCTCTGATTGGCTACTATGACACATGGCGTTTCGTAATCAATGAAAATATTGGTTTTAATTATTTTGGTGGGAGTGTCTGAGCCTTTTTTCTGTCACGATACTATTTTTTCAAATGGTAAAATGATTTTTAAGAGAACTGACAGGTAGAGGGAAAAGCTGATATGAAACATATTTTAATAATTGTTAACTTCATATGTGTAAGACACAGAACTGAAACATTGCAATGCATTGTAATTGACAGTTTTATATAATGTCTATGCCAATTAAAATTACTCAGTTACAATTCAATTATGATTACAAAAGCAACATATTTTTTTCAATCACAATTACTGCAAACTAAAATATGTGGACGTGAAAACGTAAGCACATGAATGATGAAACTGATAATTTTTCTCCCTATAATCGACGGTCCACTTAAGATTAAACTGGTCCGTATTTGGCTGCTAAACTAAAATGAGTTTGACGCCCCTGCATTAAAAAAATGTGAAAGTTAAACCCAATGTTATGTTGACTTTGGGACAAACTGATAGCTATAGAAATGTGGGCGTTCCCATTCAAATCTGGCTTTACGTGCATTCTCCGGTGTGCGTAAGTTCCTCTTATGCGCTTCTAACCCTAGAATAAGTGCAGCGCCCCCATAAGGTGAAACATTATATTTATTTATCTAGAAATATGATCTTAGTTACATTTGAAGCCACACAGATTCGTGCGTTGTGCAGAATTAATTAAAACTGTGACAAACACAGACTTCAGTCCACGTTGGTCACAGTGATTCAACTATTTTCATACTATGTCCAACGTAAAGTCACAGTTTGATCCACTACAGAGTGAAACAATCTGTCATATGCAGATGAGGATGGACCACAAACTGTTCCTACACATATTTTAATGAGGCTCAGCTCAGGCCACTTTAAAATATTTATATTTAAAACTGTGTATTATGGAAGTTAATAATTCTGTTTCACTGTAAACATCCCTCTGTATTAAAGCAGCTGCATTATTTCCTCATATCTACAGCATCTAACTCTGTCACGCTATACAGTGATGATGATGATGATGACGACGAAAGAGATTTTAACTGTGACTCGGACAGAAAGCGGCTGATCCTCAGTCACACTCCTATAATCTGATCAATGATCTGATCAAATCAACCTGTTACATTGTTTATCAATGAAGGCGTTTCAAATGAAAAGTGAACTTTATCATTTTCACGGATTTCAATGATATTTACAAGAATTGGGAAAACTCCAACTTCCGTGATTTCTGGACAACCCAAAAAAACGCGCGGTGGGCGTGTCAGCAGTCTGGACCGGAAAATATGCATAGGAGAGAAGTGCGTAAATGCAGGCGTGCAAAAAAATGCTTCAGTCTAGACGGGAGATTAGAGCTCAAGGAAAATTACGTCCAACACATTTAAAATAATCCTGCTATCGACTAGGAGTTCATTTTGGAAAAGTCAACAGAGAGCACATGAACAACTTTCATGTTGTCCTTTCCACTCTGCTACCTTTTTCACAGTGACGGAGTGGAAAGGCCTTCATCATTCAACTCCATGTTAAACAAACCTGAGGAATAGTTTAGCACCGCTGCTATGTTAGCACAGCTAACATGGAACATTAAAGCTAATATCCAGAGTTTCTGAGAAATCTACGTTTATGTATGATTCTTTTGAAATGCAAAAACATACCCAACTAGTCTTTTACTATGGTCTACTGCCGGTGGTTATTCAGATACATTAATATATATACTGTAAGTCCCGCCTTCGTCCTATAGACCCCTATACAAATGAAAACAATGGTCGAGTGCGCCCAGCCAATAGGCTTCCACTTCCTGTTTTTGAGACTGTTAATCAAAGTGAATGTGGAACTGTGCACGGAAACAAGGCCGCGCGTCACAACAGCAAACATGTAAATATGATTTTGGCTCTAATCTGACCCATAAACCTATATCAGTGTGACCCGATGCGACCTTGTTATGTTCCGCGATGCGTGTGCAGAAAAGTAGAGGCGTGGCTTCTGGTAGAATGGGAGAGGCAGCGAGAGGAAGTGAAGCTGTTTAGGGCGGGACATCAAGACGTTTCTCAGAAACTCTGGATATCAGCTTTAAGTGAGCTAATGCTACCTTTAAATTCCATGATTTTGAACATCCCAAATGTGCAACTAATGAAAATAAGGTGCGTCACATGTTAAAAGCAGATGTTAAATTAATTCCCACCTAGAATCCATTAATACAATACAAAATAAGTATGTAGTGCATTGTGTGCTCAATGTAAAAAAGTCAGGCAGTAAGCTGAAGAGCTGACCCACTGTGACAAAGTGAGTTAATTTAACCTCAAGCCTGAGAGAAGCGCAATGACCTACAACTAAAGGACAGCATCACTGGAGGAAGTCAACCATTGGCTCACACATCTGATATAGTGACTTCAGCACCACAGGAGGATTATTATTACATCATTGGTCACATAAAAACATCTTCATCTAGGAAAGGAAACAGTGTCAAACTGAAACGTATCAGAATGAATGCAAAATATAAATGTTTTTATCTCCATAACAAACCATATCTGCGTGACTGTATGAACTAGATCAGGGGAATATTAGAGTGGGCAAAAACGGACAGACAAAGTGGTAAAAAGGGTTGAAAGTGTCAATAATGGCCTAAAAAAGGCAGAGAAAAGTTATTAATTAGCTTGAACTGGCAAATAATGGCCATGACAAATTGTGAATGTAGTTAAATTGGCCAAAATAAGCATGAAATGACAATAATGGGTCAACATATGTGACATTAAGTGGAAAAGTGGTAAAAAGGGTTTATAAGTGCTGAAAATGTATTGAAAGGGCATTGAAATGTGATGGAGAAGTGTAAGAAATGCGAGTAATGTAGCAATATGGCAAGAAAAAGTGATGAAAAATAGGTTCAAATATGAAAAGTTTGGTGCAATTGCAGAAAAAGGGTAAAGTAAGCAAAAAGGGATTCAAAAAAATATTCTGTTTCTTGAAGGCATCTGGCGACCCGCCTCCAAGTACTTGGGGACCCCACATGGGGTCTCGAGCCCAAGGATGAGAAACCCTGCCCTAGTTTAAACCTCTACGTACATTTTCATAAAATACTAAATATGTAAGAAACCGACAATATCCAAGCAATAAGTGACAGATATCAGTCCCAACAGGATCTTCACTTTACATTTTCTAGATTTTGTGATGAATTGTGACGAGTTTAACATTAAAAATGACTGCAATCATGTGATATAAGCACCGGGAAAACAGTGAGCACCTGCACATATTGTTATAGTTTCATTTACACAATGATTCATGTTTTCTGTCTTCTTTTACTTTCTCCTGTGGGCCGAATTTGATGCTCCAAAGGGCCAGATTTGGCCCCTGGGCCATGGATTTGACACGTGTGAACTAGATCTTAGTATTTAGTTTATGAGCAAACATCGCATGACATTAAAGTCCCCCACACGCTGACTCAGCAGTTTACACCAGCAGAACTAAGTCGAGCCAATGAGGAATGATGAATCCAATGATGAATCCAATGTAAAAGTGCTGCAGCCTCGGCTTAATAAACCGATGTAAACTTTAATAAGGAGTGACTACTGCGTCAGAGTAAGCAGTGACTTCCACATTAGTATTCACATCAATGTTAAACCCTGTTTGGGCTCCGACAGGCCACGCCCACATGTAAATGCCTAAATATTCCGTACAATGTATTTCTTTGAGTTAAAAAAGGTTTGAATGCATAGAAAGTTACCAAATATGTAGTAACTAACACAATTTAAGTATTACTAACTAAATTACTTCTGTAATTTATTCTGTAATTATTAAAAGTGTCCAAATATCATGTGGTGCGAATGACACCACATGATATGGCATATTTTAGTTCTAGTGTAGTCCTGTATAAGATTTCAAAGTATTTCTGTTTTTATTTCCATTATAATATTCATACTAACCTTACCCAATGATGAACATTTTATGAAATATCATACTGTGAAATCCTTTTACGTCATTGACCCATTTCCTGTTTTCCTTCTATTTTTAAAAGTAATCTAATTATTGTCAAAAAAAAAATGTGTTTTCATTACAGTGTTTCGGGAAAAAAAGCGAAATTTCTAAAGTTCCGACAAAGTATAATTGCCTTTGAACGCGTTTCCATGAGGGGTGTGCATTACAATAAATACGACACACGATCTGCATGTCACAATAAAATATATCCAGATACTAAACAATATGATATATATTTCAATATCAATAAATACAAATTTCACCTTTACAAGTACAAAATGGTATGAATTTATGAAATACAATGCATTTCTTTTTTTTAAACTTGTGAGAACAAGTAAATAGTATCTAACTGTAATTCGAGCAACAAAATAAAAAACAAATGGAATGTTTATCAAACTGTCAAATTACGATTTTCAAAAAGGTTTAACTTTTTAACATATTCTGTTAAGTTCTTAAAGCCTTTAAAAAAATGAACCACATCCAGGACCAGGAGTTTATATGCTATGCATATGTTAGCAACATTAAAAAAATCGATTTGGACATTTTCTGGATCAATACGATAATCACGCAATTAGGGGTTCGGCATCGTTTAGATTTTAACGATTCTGATTCCGATTCTCAATTTCGATTCCTGTTCTAAACAATTCTCGATTCTGATTCTTTGAGTTGTGCAGGTCAACAGGTCACAGATTTCACAAGATAATTTTTTAATTTGAAAAAGCCTTTAAACAGGCCATTTTTATTAATTTACTTAGTTGATATAGTTTAATTTGGTTGCTGTAATTTAATTAGGGCATTCAATTACAAAGGTCCCCAACTGTAACTGTAAAAGTGAAATAAAACTACAAACAAGTTGTCATCAGTCAAAAAAACATAGAGCTACAGGTAGATGTGAAACTAAATAAAACAAACCCTGGAACAGTCATGTGACAAATCAATCAATAGTTCTTGTTGAGAATTTTTATTATTATTCTGGATACAGTGGAAACAGAAACTATAAAAAATAGTTATATTGTGAACCTGTTTATATTGTAGGGAACATATTATATACTGTATATAAATGTAATTGGAGTCTAAAGCCACAAAAACACCACTTTAAAAAGAAAATAGACTAATATAAGACCTCTTTACAGTTATTTGGGTCATTCTGCGCTTGCGCGATTTGCAGCGATGACCCACTGGTGACGACACAATCCAAGATGGCGGCGGCCCGGACTACAGCCGACATTATTTAATAAAAGTCCTAAAAGATATGGATATAATGAAAAGAGTGGATGGACAGAGGCATAAACATGCAGACTTTCACACGGACCTCGGTAAACAGAACAGGCTTCACCGGACGGCTGGCACTAGGACCCAGAGGAGGAGTAAATGTGTCCCCGTACTGCATGTACAGGCTGTAATATCACCAGTTTATCATTTTACCAGTTGTTAGAGCTCCTGTATTTACCAGGGAGATAATATTTATTCATGGTGATTGTTTCCCAGAGGTTTAGTGCGATTTTTACCGGTGATTAGTTTCTATCTCTCTTCCAAACTGAAACCGTAGCCGCCGCGCGCATGCACACGCGCACACACACACCTTATACAAACCCTGCTGAAACAAACTAGTGCAGGCATTTAGGAATCGAAAAAAGAATCGAAATGCAAACATCTTCGTAACGATTCTGGAACTGAATGTACGAAACCGATTCGTATTTGGAACCGGTTCTCGGTGCCCAACCCTACACGCAATGCTATATCGCAATATATTGCAAAATGTATTTATTTTTTTCTACCGTTGAAGGTTGTTTTTGAGCCTGGTAACTCTGATGAAATCTCATCCCATGAGACTTTTCTGCAGAAAGACGGACGCTCCGTATTCATTTGTTGTTTGACGTCTAACGAGGCACTAATCATTTTTAAGTCTAACGCTAAGAAATGTCTGAGTCTCCTCTTCTGTCCACATGTACCACGCCACGTTTTCTCAGAGAGAAGTGGTCATGTGACCAGGTACATCATGTCCTGTGACGTGTATTTGCGGAAAAAGTATTTCATGTTTCTAGTGAAAAGCTAACAAACAATAAATGAGAAGACAGAGTCAACTAGTGAAGCTACAATGGCTTCATGTAAAGGATTTTCAATATTCACGAGTGGTGAAATAACCCAAAGTTGGGTTCCAAAAAAATATAATAATAATAATAATATAAAAAGTAACAGTAACCTTTATATACTAGAAAATAAAACAAAGATCAGATGTTTCCTTACATTCCCACATGCAGTTATAGGTTGATGGAAATAGTAAAAAATTAGGTATTTTTTGGATTTCCAGAGCGTGTCACCCAAGAACTAATGATTAGTCACTAGTGACTAATCATTAGTGATGTGAACAGTCTATGTTCATAGCTCTAAGCTGATCAAATTACAGGGAGCTGAGACATTTGCCAAAGGCTGAAACATACTCGGGCAGACACCCACAAAACCCCAAGGAGTCCACCAGGCCAATTAACTGCAAAGCTCAGATTCTACAACCGCGAAGACTTCTCCGACCAGTGTCACACTAAACACTGGTCGCCATGTATCGACCCCCATTAAATGTAACACCTCCCTGTATTTCACCGCCTGGTGAAATAGAGCAGGAGACATGAACACCAGCTGAGAGGAGAGAATGGCAGACAAGGTACGAAAGCACGACACCTTTAAAACACGTCCCAGGAGTACAAGGACTACAGAGAAGCGCTAAGGATTGTGGGAAATGTAGGATTTTAATGGAAAGTCCTCTCTCTGAGGAGAGCCGACAGTCCGTGTTTAGTCCGTTGTGTGCGAGGTGTTTACTGAAGGCCCAAACATGTTCCAGACCCAAACATACACTCACTTTTTTACTATTTAGAGGAGCTGACATGTCCACCGGGTAGGATGTATGGCAGATCTTTTTGTATATTCTGATAGAGTAGGTGGAGCTGTATTAATATACCATATGTAACTTTCCTATGTGCTGGAGTTCATGAGATATTGGAAGATGAAAATGGAAGAAAAATAAAGACACTCAAAAATCGACACATATTCCCTCACTAAACACATCTCAAAAAATATTAATCCGATCAAACTAACAATTATGCAGTGTGTCTATCGAATAATCACGGAACAATTGGTAAAAAATTCTAAATGTTTTGAGAGCAAAGTACGTGGGCCAATGAGCTTTAACAATACATTTCAACATAGAATTGTCTAAAAAACGTCTTCACGAAAGCATAAAAACCTTTTAGTGGTATTTAAGTGTTTTCATTACTAGTTTGTATTGAACTATTTATATTTTGTTCATTTCCAGGGGTAATAGAATAATATTATTATTATTATTATATTAAAAGCCAGCGTCCACAGCTGATGCTTCACCCACAGAGTCTTTATTTCCACTCAGCTGATCCAACAGGACTGTACGTGTACGTAGCTGCTTCCTCCATCTTTTTTGGTGACAGTGTCGACGTCAGCGAACACTTGAGCAGTGCTACGGCTCACAGCATGTGGGTCAGTCTTACTCTGAAGCCTCAGGGTTTATTAAGTGAGCTGCATGAAGAGATTACTGTTGCTATGCTATAATGTAGCGCACATTCCTCTTCTTTATTTCATCTACAGCCTCCGCCAGCAGCTGAATGTTGCTATAGGTTGTTATTGATGAGTCACTTAGCTTTTTACCATTTAAGAACACTGACCACTTTTATATGTAAAATTAATACATTTATGCGTCATTGCTACAGTTTATCATTTATGTTACCATTCTTATCAAAGACAAGTAGGGATGCACCAATTGCTATTTTCTGTCCAATCCCGATTTTTTTTTTTGCTGACATTAAACACCTATAATGTTCCAAAGTTATTTTATTGTAAAACACTGAACAATACCTGTGAATCAATACAATCATGTTGTTTTAAATGCAGTTATCTCAAATATTAATTAAAAGTTGAGTACATTGCTGTCCAAAATACTAAATTATATCACGTCTTTCATTTTTCACATTTTAAAAATGAAGTAATTGTGTCCATCATGTTACATTACAGACCTGTTTGGAGCTCTTTGGCTAAAATAAAGTGCACAGCAGTATTTTGGTTATACAAATACAGAAAATTCCAGGGTTTGGGGTAGATGATAAAATAATAAACTACAGGACAAACCAACAAAACATCTTAAATGACTAATAAAGTTTTAGGTTTCCTTGTAGAGCAAAAATAATAATAAAAAAAAAATGTCCAAATGCAGCAGCTTTGTAGATATTTAAATGTAAAAATATTATTCTAAAAATAACTCAACAGCTGACAAGACAAAAGCTAAATAAAAATAATAATAATTAAGGGTAATAACAGAAGGAACAGTTGTTCTCATTCACTTATACATTAGTGGAAGGTTTTTATTCATGTCCAAAGCCATGAACGCCATTTTCTCATCTGATAAGCGCTCTCAGCGGACCCTTGGCTCTGTTTACCGCTAGCATTAGCATTAGCATGGTTACTATTGCTTCAAATGCTGCACACAGCCGTGTGGTGGTTTCTTAAATGGTGTAGCTCCACCAAGGCTTATTTCCGCGTTACAGTTTTTAAATTTTATATTTGTGATCCTAAAATCATTACAATAAAAACATACGTAAAAACAGGAAGAGAAGGATTTCTATATTATTAATTCAGCTTTATTCTCACCTTAGTTCTCTTCTAACACTGTAAATGTTGGCGTTGGAATGAACGTTAAACAGTGTTGGTTTCTCCCTCCTAGATCTTATTGTATGAGGTTACATTTTTAGCTTTTCTGTGTTTAATTATGAAAAAGAACAAATGCCATGCAGAAGGATACTGAGAATGTTGATATGATGTTAGGCCTGGGCAATATATCAAGATTCAAGATAAATCGAGTTTTCTATTTTGGCAAGATATGGAAATTACAATATCGCCTATATGGAGATATTCTTATTTTGTATTACAATACTTGTTTTAGGAGTCGCTGTTTTCACTACTTCTCAGAACAGTATAGAAAGCTTAGATGATCACTGACTGTGTTCTAACTCAGACCTTTCCCTAAACAAGCCACACTACAGAACTTACTCACACGAAGCACTGGGAGGGGGGTCATCAGATGCCTTCAAGAAACAAGAAATATTTTTTGATCAATTCAAGCCCTATTTTTGATTATTTTTACCCTTTTTCTGCGACTACACCAAACTTGCCATATTTTTTACCAATTTTATTAACTTTTTCTTACTTATTTTTGCCAATTTAAACACATTCAACATTTGTCATGCCCATTATTGGCCAGTTTAAACTATTTGTTCCAATATTGAATCAAAGAGTAACTAAAACTAAACCCCTGCTTTCTAGTGACTAGTGACTAGTGACAGGTCAGGAGACTGTTACTGCTGTAGCACTAAGACACACCCACTCAGGCTGCTGGTCAGCGCTGTGCGCAGAGACAGATGGTAATGCACACAATGATACACACTAGGGATGTAACGATTAATCGTAAGGCAGTTAAAAATCGATTCATAGGTATCACGGTTGAAATCGATTTTCTGAAAATTGAATCGCAGTACTTTTTTAACCAGCAGAGGGCGCTATCCACAAGCGTAGGTGGCGGGCGGAGTCTGCTAATACTTTCTTTCTGGCTGCCTTCTACTCTTAAATATGTTAATAAATGATTCATTACCCCTTTAACACCAAAAGAATATCTGTAATATTACTTGAATATCTGTAAAAGTCACGTTTTTCTATTAGCTCTGTCTGCTAGCATAGCTTCTCTTCTTCACTGCAAGATATCTGCATGCCAACCGACCACTGTGTTACCAGCGCCCTCTGCTGGTCCAAACAAATATGACGTAAATCAGTGCAATCACGTTTTTTTTTTGTTTTTTTTAAAGTACAATTGTTAAGGCACAAAATACATTTTCAGTTGCACTTTTAAAAGAAAAATAACTATTATGCAGTTTTGCATTGTTTATTATAGAACCAGAATTTAAATTAATAGGCCTCATTTTCATTTGTATTATTCCTTTATTTATTTCATTCAAGATTTATTTTTTAGTTAAATTGCATTGTTTTGAATAGTTTATCAAGGAATTCTTTTGACAATGAAAAATAAAAATAAAATAGTACAGTATTTTCTAGTTTTTTTCCCCAAAAAAAATTTGTCTACAGTCCCATTTTGTAAAATAAATCGTGAGAGAATCGTATCGTGAACCCAGTATTGTGAATCGAATCGTATCGGGAGTTGAGTGAATCGTTACATCCCTAATACACACACGCACGCACACGCGCGATGGGTCTATAAATACACACAGATTGATGAACCCTCTGATTAGTGCAGAATCTGCTCTTTATAGAAGCACAGAGTCAAAAACATCACACCGTCTGGTGAAACAGAGCAGGAGACATGAACACCAGCTTAGAGGACAGACTGGCAGACAAGCTACAAAAGTACGACATCTTTAAAACACGTCCCAGAGTACAAGGACTACAGAGAAGTGCTAAGGATTATGGGAAATGTAGGAGTTTAATGGAAACTACTACACAGTCTGTTCGCTTGAGTATGTCACTCTGAGGAGCGATGTTTAAGCCTTAAAGGCAGGGTAGGTAATTTTCGAACACTAACATTTTGAAACTAGCATCCTCTGAGCGCTCCGCTTTTACCCGCCCCCTCCCCTCTGTGCTCCCTCTAAAGCCACGCCCCTCAATCACATGCGCAAGCACC
Source organism: Gouania willdenowi (assembly GCF_900634775.1). Taxonomy (NCBI): domain Eukaryota; kingdom Metazoa; phylum Chordata; class Actinopteri; order Blenniiformes; family Gobiesocidae; genus Gouania; species Gouania willdenowi. The sequence continues at coordinate 33,408,119 of NC_041057.1, read as the reverse complement.
GGTGCTCTAAAAGCAGCTCAGCTCATTACTTGTATTGTGGAGAAACTACATTGTCTCATTCAGCAGTAAGCAAACACTAAACTTTATCATTATAAATGTTAAAAAACGTGACTAAAAACTCCATTTTAACTGTCACTGGTGACGCGCTGAGTGTAGGCTCGTACACGCATGGGGTCAAGAACAAACAGGGAGACGTGATTGGTTAAAAAAAAAAAAAAAAAAAAAAAACTGTCTTTTTCATTGGTCAAAGTTTTTACAGGTTTACAGCTGCTACAGATGATGATTTCCTTTGTTCCTTTTACAGAGCACATCAAATCTTCATTTCTGTCACAACATAAAGACAATTTCAACCAAAAACTTAAAAAGTGTATCTGGAGAAAATCACCTATACCCTACCTTTAAGCCAGAGCCCTCCAGTAACTTAATAATAGTGGCATTTTCCCTCTATTTACAGTGAAACAATGCAGAAAATACAGATTTGATGAGATTTAGTAGAAGCTCCATCCCCAATCGTACTCTAGCCCAAACTTTGAGAAACGTGGCTAGAAAAGCCACTGGATGCTGACTTTCATGACATTATCAAACCTCACAGCAGGAGGACATCATGGATAATCTAGACTGACAACAGAAGATGTGCTGACGTTGGAACAGTTAATCCTTTCTCTGCAGCTTATCAGACTCAATGATCATATTCTCTTCCAGCCAACATACTACTGTACATACTACAGCACACACACTCACTATATATGTGAGGAATCACTAACCGTAAACAGAGAAAATACAACATCTTACCTTACATCCAAACATCAACGACATGGTGTTGGTAGAACAAGCCACTTTGCAATGACACACCACTGGGGTGCACTCTGGGTTTTTGACAATAGGACACATCCTGTCTGTATCACCCAGATATATATGTCTATATATATATATATATCAGTGTTCTCCTATGCAAACACTAGAGTTAGAAAACACCAAGTGTAGCAGGACACGGTGAGGAGTCCATGAGAGAAAGGTCACGCCTCGTGAAAGCACGGCTTCACTTATGAGTGAGTAATGCTTTCATACATGCTGATATGAATTCATCCAACACTCGCTCTCTTTTTCTCTTTCTCTCCAGAGAACCTGAACCCTCCTCCAACTCTAGTCTGTGTCAGTGCACAGACACGATCCTACAAACACAGAGCAATGTTACAACCGTCACTGCTTTTTAAAACATCCCACAGACAAATGCTGGACAGTAGTTTAGTTCATGTTTTAGGGCACCCCACACTGACAATTGTCTTTTCATTTTTTAAGAAAAACACATTTTCAATCAAAGAACGTGTTAATATTATAATATAATATTTGACACCCAAAGCAATTACATTTGAGCCCTTTTTTCTTTGGTTGAACAGGGTTTTTCTGATTGAAGTGATTTCTAATTTTATTACAAAAAATGTGATCAAAGTCATCCTTTTTTAATTTATTATTTATTTGGTATGTATTATGATACAATATTTGTGTCTATCAATTCAATCAAAATAAAAGGGGTGTCCAGGGAGTACCCCACGTTTAGTTCCCTGAAGATATTAGCTCCCAGCAGAGTCCCACGACCATAAACAGGAACAAGAACATCAGACAATGACCAAATGAAAAAGTGACTGGCAACCTTTCAGGGGTGTTGCTACTCTGTGGAATGTGTAAAAAAAAAAAAAAGAAGTATATCAATATCAATTAGAGCTGTCCGATAGGGATGAAAAGCACAGCCTGAGTTGCTGAGTGTAGTTTTAAGGGAACTACGATCCAGTACATCAGTGGTTCTCAACCCTTACAGCCCACAACCCCCAAAATAAAGGTTCAAGAGAGTGGGGACCCCCACCACTGTCATGTGGAGAGAGGGCCATCTACAGTATAAGGGGGAATTTTTGGGGTCCATCCATAAAGTCAGTAAAATGATGGTCTATTGTTCTATGAATCTGTGATAACCACATTTATTTATTTATCTGAATAATATCCACTGTTATCCAGGAACATTTACTATTCTTTGGGCCATTGTAAAGAGTCACATTAAAGGTCCATATGTTTATTTTCTCAAACTCTACACAAACAGGCTGATTTGCGTCCTACTTATGAATACTCATGAGTGGGCGTGTCTATAGATGGGACACTGACTTCCTCCTCCCCACATGGTGACGTAGGGCCAGAGGACGGCCCGCCCTCCTCCCACCCACTCCGTAGCTTCTGCTGCTTTATAAAGACGAGACAGAGCGTGTGGGCGGGGTGTTCACCAGTACATACATAGACTGTAGAAAATACATACATACTGTAGCACTGCGTGAAGGACGCTGAAATGCTCGCCTTCGTGGGTGTGTCTGTTTACATGTCAATCACGGCAGAGCGCTTCCTGGAGGCGTGGCTTCTCCATTTCAGTGCCGCATCAAATTAGTCATCAAAGTGGAAACGTGTCATCAAATTTGGTCATGTTTAAGCACAGAAAAGTTAATTTAGCGTAACATGGGCCCTTTAAAGATGTCAATCCTTGTTTTAATCAGAAATAAAATGGGTTAAAAGTGACCAACAATGGTGGAAAAGGTGGTGAAATGGGATTTTAAAAAACACAGAAATTGGTTAAAAGTTCCAGTTTAAACTGGCAAATAATGGGCATGACAAATTGCGAATGTGGTTAATTTGGCAAAAATCTGCATGAAATATGGTGAAAAGAGGTTAAAAGTGACAATAATGGGTCAACATATGTGACATAAGGTGGAGAAAAGGAGGACAGGGTTTAAAAGTGCTGGAAATGTCTTGAAAGTGGAAACTGATGAAGAAGTGGTAGAAAAGGGAGTAATAACTACGGCGCGGGCTAAAAGCTGCTGCAATGAGGCTCAAACTGTGAGTTTATGACGTCACATTAATAATGTCGATGCATTGTTTCCACCCACGGCTTCCAGTGCAACCTTATATACTGTAGTTATAAGACATCTGCACTGGGCCTCCAACAGACATCCAGTCACAAAGTGAAAGTCAGCACAGTTCATCGCTCTGTGCCGTCTGTGTTGGTCATGTTTCCTCTGCACTGGGAGGAAGGGGGGAGTGAGTGAGGGAGGGGGAGTTAGGGAGGGCGGGGCGTTGGTGCTCAGAAGCAGCAGCAGAGCAGAATTAATGAGACACAAGAAGGGGAGCACAGGCAACAGCAGGGGCTCCTAAAACTATGCTTTTAACGCAGAATACGCTTTGAAATCAAACTGTATCATCATTACAGAGTCATTTTCTACATTACAAAACTTGTTATATCACAAAACTCCATATACTGCCCAGGCCTAATATCAATAACACTGATAATACACATTTTGCAAACATACATTCAGAGTCCCATGTTTGTTACTGATGATGAAAACAACTGCATTAAACACTGGTTTCTGCAGATCATTGACAATAAAACGCCTGTCTACTGCTTCTGACTTCAGGAATGTTATGTTTCATGAAGAAGAAGAAGAAAAAAGATACAAATTGGATTTCTAAAGACAGCCAGATTGTCATTCTGCAGATGTAGACATGGTGAGAAAAAGCAAAGGCCAGCAGAGATAAAAGATGCTGCAGTGCAGAATCAGGATCATAAAAAAGACGTTTTTTTGCTCTCAGAGTTCAAGTTGCTTTCACTCTCCTGATTGGCAGCTCATGTCACACACACACACACACACACACACACACACACACACACGTCTTTCATTCACAACTTACCGAACAGTTAAAATCTCACCTTACCGCCATGTGCTGCTTTCCCGTCTCCTGCTGTACGCGATCATTAACGGAGGTGTGTGTGTGTGTTTCTCTGTGTGTGTATGTGTGTGTGTGTGTGTGTGTGTGTGTGTGTGTGTCTGCACTGGGAGCTGCGGCAAAATGTGCTGGCTTGCTCCCTCCATCCACCCACCTTTGTGTGGAGCACATTTAAAGGAACTAAAAGCTTAAGACCCCAGACACCCCACCCACTAACACTGGTGTTCAACCACTGTGCATGGTGCTGGTCATACAAATGCTAAAAAGCTCTAATTTCACCTCTTTTTTGGCCCAAAGTTATTAAACAGCAGGTGATTTACATTGTTGAGGCCTGTGCATGCAAAGTGGTGTCAGACTAACTTATTTAAGTCCCCATCCTGGCCACCTGAGGGCAGTAAGTAGCACAATACTATTGAGCAGATAATAAATATGTGCAGTATTACAAAAAAGCTACAGAAGACAAAGAAATATTCATCGAGGAAAAAGGATATATATATATATATATAAACAGTATACATATTAGTGCTGGGCGACATGGTGCAAAACTCATTCCTCAACATTTTTTCTCAAAAATGGTAATATAAAGAGGTGTACTAACCATCTAGCATACCGGTCATGGTCCCGGTGGGCTGTTGGTGTGTTTTTGTTTTCGTGAGTGGAAGCAGACATGGTAACAAGTGGCCAAAAATGGTCCAAAAGTGGCAAACAACATGGCAAGAAAAAAGTCTAAAACGACTAAAATGGGCCAAAAGCAGCCAAGAGTGGCCAAAAAATGTTAAAGGGAAGCTTAAATGGGAAAAATGTGGCAAACATTAGTGAAAAAGGACAAAAATCTGGAACAAAAAGAGGCAAAATGAAGGGAAAAAAGGAAACAAGTGATATTTATTGCTATTTCTAGCTTATTTGGATGAAAAGTGGACAAAAAAAATATTAAAGGACAATGTGACAAAGGATGTTGCAAAGTGGCCAAAGGAAATAGGTAAAAAGGGGTTAAAAAGTTTCCCCTTTTAAGGTTTTCTGGGGGAATAATTATTAAAACTAAGACAAAAAAAAAAAAACTACATGCTTTACATCACTGATTTAATAACAGCGTCTACATGGTGTCACTGATAATGTAGTGGACTAGTCTGGTCACATAATGGAAGGGCTGGGTTTTTTTTGTCCCAGTCCACCCCTGACGATTAAAATAGTCTGACCATAAAAACAATTCTGGCTTAAATTTGCTGATCCAAAATGTCATGTAAGCTCATTTATTGACAAACTGCTGCACAAAATGTGCCACCTCAGTCTTTTTCTCCTCTAAGGGACAGCACGTGTGAGTGAGTTCTGATGTTTAGTTGAAGGTCTGTGTTAGGATGCACTCAGTGATCATCTAACGGAGCTTTTAATGCTGTTCTGAGAAGTAACAAAATCAGCGACTCTTAAAACAGGTGTTTTGATACAAAATAAGATATTAAGAAAAACCTGATACGTCTTGAATACTTGTATTTAATCCTTATTTAATTGACACTCTTTTACCTAATAATGTACATTTTCTTTTCTTTGCTTAGTGTTTCTTTCTGTAATATTTCTGAGGCCTCTGTAAAAAAGTGATCTACGGTATAAATCAAGTATTTCTGATTCTGATGAAGAAATGGTGAAGGTGCATCTTAAGGTGAGTTCAATTTAAGACTTATGACTGCACGTGAAATAGATTTAAATTTACTAATTTAATCTACTAACTTCACAATACACACGATTGTGAAAAAATCACATGTACCCATTTTAACATGAACCCTGATTTTGTGTTTTTTGCACCACTGGCAGGTAACTATGAATTTGTCTCGATGAAGCAAAATGTGACTTATTTCACAGCTGTAATGTAGACCTGACTCACAGCAACACATAAAAGTTTAAAAACAGTCATAAAACATAAAAAATGGGCAGATGTGAAGCAACAACAAAGAGCAGATGTGTGTGAATGTTTGCACGTCTCTGCTAACTTTCAAAAGTCACTTGTTATGTATGTAAAATAAATAATTTACAGTATCTACTTGTTACAGGACAAGCTTTAGACAGATTTAGTTTGGAAAAATGAACAATACATACCTGTGAATACTAATTAAAAGGTGAATTATTCAGTTTTCACTAAGTGCATAAAGTGTACCTGTGTACAGCGCCACCATCTGGTTAGCACATCAAAATGTAACATATACTGTATTAAATATGTAAATGAAGTCAAACTTAAAGGCTGAGATCATTTATTTAAGAGGCTGTATGTGGCAAATTAAAAGGTCAAATACCAGGACTTTTACTGATTTACTTAATGGTAAATGAATTAATAAAGTGAGTAAAGGTCAAGTTTAGTCTGATGCATTAAGGCGACATGTGTCAAACTCAAATCTGGCCCTTCTTTAGTGCATCAAAGAAGACAGAAAAAACATGAATTATTGTGTCAAGAAAACTCCACAATATTTGGAAGATAAAAATCAATCTGCGGTCATTTTAAATCTCAAATTGTTCAAAGAACTAAAATTTCCTGAAATTAATTCGCACAGTCACCCCTAAATGAAATAAAAATTGCCATCGTACTGAGATTGTATATGCGCATGCGAACTATCGAAAAAGGAATTTTTGCTAAAAAAAAAAAAAAATAATTCGTTTTTGTTTATCTGTGTTTTCAAAGTGAGCAGACACATGTTTTATTTGTTTATTGGATTATGTTAGGGTTAGAATCTCAGTACGGAGGTAAACGTGAAACCGGTGTAACCCACGTTGAAAAATTAAAATCAACGTTTTGAAACGTAATCACCAAATAACTTTAAAATAATAGATGCACACCATGGGGCCATGTACAAGCTGTTCAAAAAGTTCTGGTCGAACAGGGAGATACACGCCACACACACGCACACGCACACAGACAGACACAGACAGACACAGACAGACATAGAGAGATGTTGCACACGTTTCAGCCTATATTGATGTTTTTAGTTGCTTCCTGATTGGCTGTCAGCTTGTTTAAAGGTTGACATGTCAATTTCATTTTATAAAATATTTTGTCATTAAAGGGTAGGAAGTAAAGTGTTCAATCCTGAGTGAAAAAGCACAAGTCCGAGTTAAAGCTGCAGTTTGTAGAATCCTCTCTCCGCTCCGGTTCAAAACCAAAACTTACCGGTATCTTTAGTGAACGCTCTTAGCAACTTTTTCTCAATAGAGACAAGTGACAAATGTATGAACTCTTGTATTATTTAAGAGTTTTCTTATGTTTTAGAGACTTTAACATGAATGCACGTATCATCCCGAGTATGTTTGTGACTTGGTCTGCCTTTTTTTGCTTGATTTACCATGTAACTGTTGTGTCTAACGCCGCGATGGAGACTTCTGCTGAAACATCCGTCTTTGCATTTGGTTTGTGAACGTGTCACAGCCCATGGAGCACGCGTGTTTGTAGAACGATCTCTGATTGGCTGACATCCAGCGTCACGCTCCTGGATTTCTAAAGCTCTTTTACAGAGCCATGAGAAGGAGAATAGATTCACTGTCCACTCACAACACTTTGGATAACAATATGCTCAAAAATAATTATGGACTTTTGAGCAAATGAAGCCAAAAAAAAAATTACTTACATACTGCAGCTTTAAGTCATGAATCATTTGCTTTCAAGTCTAAGTTGGGCACTTTTTGGAAAGTCCAATCTGAAGTCATCAAATTTGTGACTTGAGTCCAAGTCATGTGACTGGAGTCCACACCTCTGGTTCAAAGCAACAATGGCCAAAATAAAAAGAATCACAGGAACAATATCACTACAGGAGAATGAAGAAAACTACTTTTCAGCTGCATTCATCACTTCGTGCACACGTTTGCTCTTTTAATGTGTAGGAGGTGAAAGTGTGTGTGTCGTCCTACACAAACACAATTTAAAGACATTTCACTGTTTCCAAACAGAAGAGGAAACTCAAATAATGTTTAGGCCACGACCAACAGCTGATCACATCAGAAGCTTTGACCTCATCAGAGACTGATCAGCTCAATTATTGGTAGGTTAATTTACAATCACTACCTGCTCCTATTATTATTATTATTATTATTATTATTATTATTATTATTATTATACAATTTGCTCCCAAACCATTGCACTCAGAGGGTATTTAAAATCAGAGGAGCAGTTATCTTCAACAAAAGCAAGACTTTGAACACAGATGTTTGTCAGTCAAAGGGCAACATTGGTGAAATAATTACACAAATAAACAAAAACTTTAGCAATACGCTCTTTTGGATTTTAAGAAGTGCTGATAAACATGTTGCTTTCAAAATATTATTATTAAATATGCAGTTGTTTTAAAGCTTGTTTCATCTATTGGGTCTTTATTTTGTCTTTTGTTTTTTTTAGTTTAGTTTCCAATTTGCACAGATTTAAAGTAAATTTAAAAGTGCAAAATGTTCTTAAGCAAAACTTGTGTAATGTGTTTGTAATAAAAGCAAAGCCCACGGTTGGTGGACAGTTAATGTTAATAGCTTTGGATTTAATCCCTTTATACGACGAACTGAAACTAAATCAACTAGAGCTTGCAGGTGTCACGCCCTCCGTTAGGAGGTCTTTATGGTTACACTAGTATTGTTGAAGAACATTTAGTGTCTGACAAAAGGAGACTGTGAAACCACAAACCTCGTCGACAAAAGACATTTCATAGCCTCTAATTAACGTGAAACCGTGAACATGTAGTATTTAAGAAGTGCTTTTCTAGCTCGTAGCCCTTCAGACTATACAGTACCTATGAGGTAGCTACAGTTTCAGAAAGGTTGGTGACCCCTGCTTTATACTTTCACTTTGTGAAACTAAAATGCACCAAAAAAAAAAAAAAATCTGAGCTCAAACATGATCAAAAACTAATTCTAGAAAAAAATGTCAGCAGAAATTCTTGATATTAAATGCAGTCATGATCCAGGTTGGGAACCACTGCACTAAATACTGTAAATCATTAGAAAGAAATAATAGATGTTGGAGTTTAGTGGAATGTGCAGTAAATAAGTTTAAATGTTCAATAATTTTCTTCAAGTCAGAAACTGTTGCATTTAATATAATATTTGCTTGATACAATGTGCATTGGGTTAAAAAATGTAATAAAACAAGATTTAAAATCATTTGATTACATTTTTAATGTGGAACATGCCAAAATAATAGAATTAGGCTGAAAGGTTTACTGTTTAAAATTCTATGCATCCCATTTTTGAAAAGTAACTTAATTATATTAAGTAAAGTAATTAAAGTACTTGTAAAGTATTTGAATGCCAAGGTCAGTTTCTTTGTTTTTGTTGATTACTGATGACATTTGGGTTTCAGATCAAAACATGAATATGAGACGAAAGTTCATAATTCCAGCTTTTATTTCATGATATTTATTTACATCTAGATGTGTTAAACAACTCAGGACAGAGCATCTTTTGTTGGAACCCGCCCACTTTTCAAGTGAGCAAAAGTATTAGATCATGTGACTGATGGTGTTTCTAGTTGCTCAGGTGTTGCCTTTTACATTGATTGCTTAAACATTAAATCATTATTGTTTTTGGCTTTGGGTTTCACCTGTGAAAAACTGCATTTGCTGTTAACCAAATATGAAGACCAGAGAGCTGTCTATGGGAGAAAAGTAAACCAGCTACTGCACAAACATTGGTCGTAGCCAATACAACAATTTGGAATGTCCTGAAAAAGAAAGAAACTACTGGTTTACTGAGCAACAGACATCAAACAGGTCGACCAAGGGTATCAACAGCAGTTGATGACAGAAACATTGAGAGCGCTGTGAAGAAACACCCAAAGACAACAGTCAGTGACATCACTGTCAACCTCCACAGGGCAGCGGTGAAGGTATCATAATCCACTGTTCAAAGAAAACTTTGAGAGAAGAAATATAGAGGCCATACCATAAGATGCAAACCACTCATCAGCAAAAAGAATCAGAAGGCCAGATTTAATTTTGCAAAGTACAGAGATGATCCACAAAAGTTTTGGAACAAAGTTTAATGGACTGATGAGACCAAGATGAAGCTCTACCAAAGTGATGGAAAGACCAAAGAATGGAGAGAGAAAGGATCTGTTTATGATCCAAAACACACAAGCTCATCTGTGAAGCATGGTGGAGGTAATATCATGGTTTGGGCTTACATGGCTGCTTCTGAAACAGGCTGACTAGTCTTTATTGATGATGTAACTCATGATGGTAGCAGCAGAATGAATTCTGAAGTCTACTAAACTATTTTGTCTCGTAATTTACAGAAAAATACATCCAAACTAATCGAGATAAGCTTCATCGTGCAACAAGACAATGAGCCAAAACACACACTGCCAACACAACAAAGGACTTCATCAGGGGAAAAAGTGGAAGGTCTTAGACTGACCAAGTCAATCACTGGACCTTAACCCAATAGAGCATTTTAGCTCCTGTTGACGAGACTGAAGGGAGAAACCCCCAGAAACAAACAAGAACTAAAAGAGGCTGTAGTAAAGGTCTGGAAAAGCATTTCACATGAAGAACACATGAAGGCTTGATGCAAGTTAATTTAATAATGTCTGTTCCAATACCTTTGCTCACTTGAAAAGTGGGTGGATTGAAATCAGTAATAATCAGTAAAGTAACTGGATTGTTTTCTTGGAATCACTAATAATAATAATAATAATAATAATAATAATAATGCATCAATTTTATATAGCGCTTTATCATAGACACTCAAAGACACTTTACAGAATTAAGGCATTATTCTTTCACTTTCATTCTTTTACTAATCACTAATTAATTACTATTTCCAAGTAACTTGACCAACACTGTTTGTCAATAGCCATTATCCATTAAAACTGCAAACTCACTCACACACACACGCACGCACGCACACGCTCCTTACCTGCACATTGGATCTTAGACCACAATAACACAAAAACATTGTCGTTTTGCACAAGCATCGAGGAAATCTTCTTCAAAGTCTAGAATAAAGCAAGAACTAAAGATGCTGAGGTAGTAGAAGAAAGCTCCAGCATGAAAGGAAACATCAATCCAACCCACGTTTACGCAACTATGGCATTTGGTTTGTGTTTTTTCGGTTAGGGGATAATTCAAAATGGCAAAAACCAGCTTCTACTGAATGAAAAGCTTTGTAGTTATTCACAGATTCACAAATAAACCAAGGACTGCCAAAAGAAGCAGGTCTTACACAGGTATTGATGGTAAAAACAGGTCAAATAGTACCAACTATGGACTGATGAGATGTTTAAATATAAGTGAGAATCAGAATACTAACAGGGTGAATCCCTGAGAAATGGATGCCGCATGTTGCTCATCATCTTATAGGATTTTCTCCTGCATCGCCCTCCTTTTCTCACACACATGCACAACATTACATAACAAGCCTCTATACACTGTCAACGCGCTGGGGAGGGAAAAAATATACAGTACAAGCAAATGCTTCTGATTCACAACAAATGAAACCAGCCGTAGTATCAAAACCAAACACATTATTAGCACAAATGTACATTAGCTTTGCCTTAATGTGTAACAGCACATTCTAGACACAAGGTTATTTTTACTAAGATAGATTATTCATTTTAATCAAATATGAATGATGTAGACATACATTTTTAATACAAATAGAAAAAAATGCATTATCCATTCAATGTAAAATATCATACTGCCACCAACTAAAGATGCCCCATTTCCGGCTAATTAATACGTTACATAACATGACGCAGCTCTTAGGTTATCAGTTTAATTTTCCTAAAAACCTGCATTTACCAATTAAAACATCATGCTTTTAAATCGCAACAAATCTCCATTAAAAATGAAAAACCCTTTAAATTTAATTAAGCAATGTCACATGAGAGGAAGTTTTCATAAGTCAACAGTATTAAAGCTGCAGTATGGAGAATCCTGTCTCCGCTCCGTTTCGAAACTGATAATGAACCTCTATTACCGATGTCTTTTGTGAGCGCTCTTAGCCACTTTTTTCTCAATATAGACTAGCGACAAATGTAGGGACGTTATCTTGTTATTGGAGATTTTTCTGGTGTTTTAGTGACTTTGACATGAATGTTCGTACTGTATCACTCTGTAGTTACTGCCCTGAGCAGCGCCTGCTGACGTCAGCCCCTCCCCGTCAGACAGCTCACAAAGGGGGCTGTGATCTCAGACTGACAACCATCACTCCACATCCAGACTGTAAAATTAATTAACCTTAAATAAGCTTCTCTTACGTTTACACACGATTTATCCAGTCTCCTATCACTCACTCTCCAGCTGGGTTTCCATTACAGATTTTCCCAAATAAAAGTGATATTTCTAAATGTCGACAAAGTATAATTGCACTTTGAACGCGTTTCCATTGAAGGCTGTTTTGGGCTGGAGCCTCGCAACTCCTGTGAAATCTGATCCTGCAAGACTTCGACACAGAAAGACGGACGCACAAAACGTACTAATGAAACTGTATTTTTTTGTTGTTTCACGCCCAAAGTGGCAGTAGTATTTTTTTAAGTATAATGCTGTAGGAGGTCATGTCTGACAGATACCACGGCACACTTCTTGACCACTTTGGTCAGAGAACAGTTTCCTCCTTTTTCCCTTTCAAACAAAAGAGCTGAGAACAGGAATTTACGACTGTTTGTCCCTCCCCACTGCTGTGAAGCGCATGGCAGAATCATTTCCCTTTGTGTCTACTGTTTCAGAAGAATTAACAATGAAACATCCTAAAAGGACACAAATTTCTGACAAAAGTTTGAAATGTATGTATCTACACTGTCAATAACTGTTTTATTCACAGAAGTCAAAGACAACCCTAGAATAAGATCATATAATTGTTTTTACAGTAAAAGTGTTCCTCAGGAATATCTCTCATTAACTTTGTATAAAGTATATCATGTTTGGTTCCAGAATAACCGGGAAAATATGATCTTCACCCCTTATCACACATACAGGGTAGCCACAACCCACAAAACATCCAAAGCAATCTAATTGGCTCTTTGTAACAAAGTGTTTTCTTACATTAGACCTTTTAAACAAGATTGTGCGTCGAGAGATAAAACCTCCTGTTCCAACTGAAGATGCTGAACACTGAACCAAGAACCTAGCCTGAAGGAGCTGAACCAACACAAGAACCTAGCCTGAAGGAGCTGAACCAAGACAAGAAACTAGCCTGAAGGAACTGAACCAACACAAGAACCAAGCCTGAAGGAGCTGAACCAAGACAAGAACCTAGCTTGAAGGAGCTAAACCAACACAAGAACCTAGCCTGAAGGAGCTAAACCAACACAAGAACCAAGCCTGAAGGAGCTAAACCAACACAAGAACCTAGCCTGAAGGAGCTAAACCAACACAAGAACCTAGCCTGAAGGAGCTAAACCAACACAAGGACCAAGCCTGAAGGAGCTAAACCAACACAAGAACCTAGCCTGAAGGAGCTAAACCAACACAAGAACCTAGCCTGAAGGAGCTAAACCAACACAAGAACCTAGCCTGAAGGAGCTAAACCAACACAAGAACCTAGCCTGAAGGAACTGAACCAACACAAGAACCTAGCCTGAAGGAGCTGAACACTGAACTACAAGAACAAAGCCTGCACACGCTGAACAAAGGCCAGACAGGCCTAACACAGGTCAGAACCAGTGGAAACCTGCTGACTGAACGAGCTGTGAAACCCACTGAACAAGGAACAGAACCGATCAGCCTAACACAGGCCAGAACCAGGTCCAGGAAAGGACCCTTTCAGACACACTCCAGCGGTCCAGAGCCACGCTTTGCTGCTTCAGACTCCTCTCGCCAGTCCGCTCTGCCACAAGAGAAGGACCACCGACCCATCAGAACCGAGGTACTCTGGATCTCAAATTCTAATCGGACCTAAAATAATTGCAGTCACATGATTAAATACTGATCTTATCATAGCTCTCACACACACACACTAAAATCATGCTACTTTTTACCTTTAAAGTGTAAATACATTTATCCTTAGTTTAGTGAGCGTAGCACTCTTTTAGCTTTATTTTGTTAGTAGGTTTTAACTTGTTTTGATTAATAAATGTTTATACTTTGAGAAGTTGTCTGCGGTTTATGAAAATATTACAATCATAAGGTTTGTTATATGGAGAGTAGATAGTCTTGACAAGAGTTCACAACCCTGGATGACAAGGTATTAATAACTAATTATTGATCTGAAACACTAACTCAATTTCAGATGGCACCTCTTGGCAAATTACTGTAATATTAATAATAATTAATATGAATCTTATCACTCCTTGTCCAAGCTCATCCTCCTACAATGCTAACAAATGTCACGGTCTCCATTTCTGTTCACACATACCGCGTCATGTTTACTCTGAAAGAAGTGATCATGTGACCAGGTACGTCACGTCCTGCTGTGACGTGTATTTGCGGAAAAAGTGTTTCTAAAGCGCTTTTGCGACATATTTCAATATTGAAACGTCTCAAATACCTCCTCATTAAAGCGTAAAAACTATTTTGCAATATTTGAGTGTTTTTTTAAAAAATGTGGGCGTTTCCATTACCAGTTTTTATTGCGCTATATACATTTTGTGCATTTCCGAGGGTCTGACAGCAGTGTGTGTAGCAGACCCTCCGCAAGTCACAGGGATCCGCGAGGACACGAAGCGGTCTGTTCCACCTCGGTCTGCCTTTTTCTGCTTGATTTGCCGTGTAACTGTTGTGTCTAACGCTGAGATGGAGACTTCTCCTGCTGGAACGTCATTACACTTTTACTAACGATGGTACCTGAACACGCCTGACTTCAGTCTAGCAGCCAATAGTAATGCACAGCTCATGGAGCACACGTGTTTGTAAGAAGATCTCTGATTGGCTGACATCCAGATTCCCGGAGCATCACACTAAACTTAATTTGCAGGACCAGGGGAAGGAGATGAGATTCACTGTCCACTCAGAACACTACGGTTTACATTATGCTTAAAGATGATTATGGATTTTTGACCAAATGATGCCATAAAAACTTACATACTGCAGCTTTAAGTGGCAAGAAATTATGATTAGTTTATTTAATCATTCATTTGGCTCCACCAAAACCAATCAGTCCACAACTGGAAGGTTGTTGGAAGGTTTTCTCTAGCTTCCTCTGTTAGGTTGATGGTAGGAGTGAGAGTGGTGGTCTGTCCAGGGGGTACCCCTGCCTAGCTGGAGATAGACACCCTGGAACATGGATGCAGCTCTATTGTGTGTCTTTAGGCTGCTGTAGTTAGTATTTCCTCCTCCCTCTACTTGTCTCATCTCTCACCACGTGTGAAAAAATTAGGAGGCAAATCCTGCAGTTACATAAACCTCTAGTAGTAGTTTATGTAACTGAGCTCACCTTTTCATTTATATCATCCTTAGCAATAATAATAATAATGATAAGTTTAACAAGCAAAAACCTTATCAATACAATAAATGATGCAAAGTTTGTTAATCTGCACATCAATAACTGTTTTATAAAACATTTGACCTAATACTTAAGTTTTTTGTAAATACTACGTTAACGTTAAATAAATACAATAATAATAATAATGTCGTAATATTTGTGCCGTTCTCAACCGTTAGTAAGTTAGTAAATAATGAGTTAAATCAGTATTATTTTACATTAACTCCTGTATTTGCCATGCTTAGGTCAAGTGCTCATGATATTTAATTGTTTAAGTACAATAAAAATAAAAGCATCTATCTATCATCTATTTATCATGATATGGAATATCTAATTGGTTTCCAGTGTTTTCTTCCTTTCAAACTCAAGAACATTTTCTTAATACTCCCAACAGCATTACATAACGGAGCTATAGAAAGAATGCTGTATATCATTATGACTACATGAATTCATTACTGGGGAAGAAGATAAAGTGTACTAGTGCTGAATGTAATCATGTTTGCTTTAACCAACCATGCAAGATCGATTGAGGAGTCTGGTTCCAAGGTACTAGTGGAGGTAAAGGTTTAAATAAGACAGAAGGATGTTGGATGTTGGGTTTAGCGCTCTGAGAGCTGAGTTAACCTGTAACTATGCAGAGTGACTGATAATCCCATTTAAACGTAGTGTGTTCGCTACACTACAACCAGGCTGGACCATGTAGTTTCAACAAACAGGATAGCAGCTCTGTTCAAACTGAAAACTGTGATAACCACATGTGTTTATTCATCTGAAAAATATATATAACATTTATTTATAACTGAACTATATCCACTGTTATCGAGGAAGTTTACTATTATTATAGTCATCCTAAAGATGGAAACCTTTATTTTAATCAGAAATTAAATGGGTTAAAAGTGACAAAAAATGGTGGAAAAGGTGGTGAAATGGAATTGTAAAAACCACAGAAATTGGTTAAAAGTTGTAAATTCGAGTGGACAAAAACAGACAGAAAAAGTAGTTTCATTGAAATGTGATGTGGAAGTGAAAGAAATGGGAGTAATGAAGCAAAAATGCATTAAAAGGAGCAAAAATACGGCAAGAAAAAGTGATGAAAATAGGTTAAAATATGGTAAGTTTGGTGTAGTTGCAGAAACAGGGTAAAAATAAGCAAAAAAGGTTCAGAATATCTTTTAGTTTCTTGAAGGCATCTGGCGACGCCAAATGGGTCCTCACCCCAAAGTTGAGAACCCTTGATCTAATTGAAAGGAGGTTGTCAACTGTATCTAATTTACAAAACAAAGATCTTCTCTTCACACCTGTTTTACATTAATTTAAACCACCACAAAGTCCAAAGCATTTACACATTAATGCTGCCTATGACAAATAACACTAATAATCAGAAGTATTAATATATTCTACTCAAGTAAAAGTTAAGTTACTTGATTTAATTTATACCAACCCAAACCCAATTTATACTATAAGTACTAGTGTCATCCATAAAATACTCGTACAAGTAAAAAATAGCTTAATTAAATATTACTCAAAGTAGAAGTAATAAATCTTGGTATGGTTTCCTTACATACAGTGAACATCTCATGTAGAAACTTAAAAAGGAACAGACCAAATCTACCACAATTGGAATTACATTTATTTTGCACAAAGGACATATACAAATACATACTGTATACATATATATACAAGTACAAGTACCCATAGAAGCAACTCAATTACAATAATGTGAGTACTTTTAATCCATTACTTTAACCTGTGCATGTGAGAATGGGTTCCCTTTAATCTACTGGATTCTTCTGTCCTTTAATCTGTGTCCAATGGAACAGGGATTCTCAATCTTGGGGCTGGGACCCCATTTGTGGTCGCAAAACACTGGGAGTGAGACGCCAGATGCCTTCAAGTAACTAAGTATTTTTTTTTTTTTTTTACAATTCGAGCCCATTTTTGCCTGATTTTAACCTTTTTCTGCAACAACACCAAACTTGCCAAATTCTAATCTATTGTCATCACTTTTTCTTGCCATATTATTCCTATTTTAATGCATTTTTGCTACATTACTCTCATTTCTGACACTTCTACATCACATTTCAACACCTTTTCGGCACATTTTCAGCACTTATAAACCCTTTCCACCAATTTTCCACCCATTATTGTCACTTTTAATCTCTGTTCACCATATTACATGCATCATTTTGCCAACTTAACCACATTCACAATTTATCATGCCCATTATTTGCCAGTTTAAACTAATTGTTCCTCCATTTTTTTTGCCACTTTTAAGCCAATATTGACACTTTGAACCCATTTTACTACTTCTTCTGTCCGTTTTTGTCCACTCTAATTTGTAACTTTTAACCAATTTTGGTGGTTTTAAAATCCCATTTTACCACCTTTTCCCCCATTTTTGGTGATTTTTAACCTATTTTATTTCTGATTAAAACAAGGTTTTACATCTTTAAGATGACTATATACAACAGCACAAATGATAATAAACTTCCTGGATTACAGTGGAGATTATTCAGATGAATAAATAAATGTGGTTATCACAGATTTATAGCACAATGGACCATCATTTTACTGACTTTACCATTACATTCACCTCTGCTAACAATCTCCAATAAATACACCCTAACAGCTGCAATGATTGAAACCTGTCAGAACTGAGAAAATTAGTAGCAAATGCAAAGCAAATCAAGCTAATGCATGCAATTTCCTTTTGTATTCTGTTGAACATGTAAAGTCAGTCCCTGCACACCATCACCTCCCTCTCCTCATGAACCCAAGCACCTTTCATTCAGGAGCTGTCTTACCTTTGTGGTGAGCATGCAAAGACAATCCATACTAGCAAGAAAAGAACAACAGTTTTCAGCCTGTGTTCCACTTCATCCTTAATGACATCACCATCGTAGAGACACAACACGAGAAAGAAACCATCAAAAAGCTACACAATGAGAGAGAGAGAGGGAGAGAGAGAGAGAGAGAGAGGGTACAGCCCACACACACAGGAAGAGTGGGAAGCTACGATGGACAGACATTTCTGCATGTGGGCCCCCCCGTGATGATTAAGATGCCTCCTCCACAGTGCAGAAGGTAATCAGGATTCCTCTAAGCATGCGTCACTCTCTCACACACGCACACACGCACACACACACACACCCCCCCCTCCTCAGATTTCACCAAGGTGGAGAAAAACTTCCACACAGATGCTCTATTTTATTCTATGTAACACAGCTACATCATAGTTACTGCAGGATTTTTGTCTGCAAATCCGTTTCATTCTTATCTTGTCCCAAATATTCAACTGCTCTATTTCAGAGGTTCTCAACCTTTTCAACCCGCCAAAATAAGAGATCCCACTGTATCTGAAGGTGGTTGAACATTGAAGAACAGTCATGTGGAGACAGGACCATCTATAAGGGGAAATAAAGGGGAGAGCTTTTTGGGGTCCATCCATAAAGTCAGTAAAATGATGGTCCATTGTTCTATGAATCTGTGATAACCATATTTATTTATTCATCTGAATAATATCCACTGTTATCCAGGAACGTTTATTATTATCATAGTCATCTTAAAGATGGAAATCATTGTTTTAATCAGAAATAAATTGGGTTAAAAGTGACCAAAAATGGTGGAAAAGATGGTGAATAGGATTTCAAAAACCACAGAAATTGGTTAAAAGTTGCAAATTAGAGTAGACAAAACAGAGAGAAAAAGTGGTAAAAAGGTTTCAAAGTGTCAATATTGGAACAATTATTTCAAAAGAGCAAACAATGGGCATGACAATACTGAATGCGGTTGAATTGGCAAAAAAAAAAAGCAGATCAACATATGTGACTTTAGGTGGAAAAATGGTGGAAAGGGTTTAAAAGTGCTGAAAATGTCTGGAAAGTGAAAAAAATGTGTGGGAAAGGCATTGAAATTTGATGGAGAAGTGTCAGAAATGGGAGTAATGTAGCAAAAATACATTAAAAGGAGGAAAAATATGGCAAGTTTGGTGTAGTTGCAGATAAAGGTAAAAAAAAAGGCAAAAATGGGCTTGAATTGTTAAAAAAATATTCTCAATTTCTTGAAGGCATCCGACGACCCCCTCCCAGTGTCTCGCGACCCAAATTAGAGTCCTGGCCCCAAGGTTGAAAACACCTGCTCTATTGGACACAGAAGGGGGGGACAGAAGAATCCAACAGATTAAATGGAACCCATTCTCACATGCACAGGTTAAAGTAATGGATTAAAAGTACTCATATTACTGTAACTGAGTTGCTTTTATGTGTACTTGAGTATATTTCTAAATCAGTAATTTTACTTGTACTTAAGTTTGTTTTAAAAGGAGTAATTAGTTGCATTTCTACAACCAACCATTACTGAGTAAATTTTGAATTGAATCCATCCATTTTCAAACCCACTTGCTCCTGTTTTACAGGGTCGCGGGGGTCTGCCGGTGCCAATCTCCGGCTCTCATTGGGCGCTGGGCGGGGGTACACCCTGGACAGGGCGCCAGTCCATCGCAGGGCAACACAGACAGACAACCACTCACTCTCATTCACTCCTATGGGCAATTTTAGAGACCCCAATCAACATTACAGTTATGTTTTTGGATTGTGGGAGGAAGCCGGGGTGTCCGGAAGGAAACCCACGCAGCACGGGGAGAACATGCAAACTCCACACAGAAAGGACCCAAGTGTCCACCCCAGGGCTTGAACCCAGAACCTTCTTGCTGTGAGGTGGACGTGCTAACCACTATGGCAAACAAACCTTTTATTCTATAAAGATGCCTTGGTGGAAAATAAATTAAGATCTTGTCTTTTCCTTTTTAAGTTTCTCCATGAGATGTTTACTGTAAACCATAAAACTAGAAAAAAGATTTATTAGCAAAAATAAAGTTTAAAGTAACTAGTAACTTTAATACTATTGTATTACTATTTAAATCAGCTACTTTGTACTCGTACTTGAGTATATTATGTATGACTTACTTGTACTTGTAGGATATATCAGTACTTTTTACAAGTGTTGTGTTCAAGACCACACTATCCGAGACCAAGACAAGACCAAGAACATAAACATTTTTTTTTTTTAATTTAAAAAAATATATAAATAAACTTATGACATGGTTCGACAGTTAAATAACATTTTCTCTTTAGTTTTTTTTTTTTTTTTAAATACATTTGACGGAGAAAAAAGGTGCCTGCCAAAAATAAACTAAAATATTAAAACTACTACTGCTACTGATAAATTCACAATTATTCTACATATTTGAAAACAAGATTTTTTATGTCAGCTGAATGTACAGCAAGTGTTTAAAAGTATTTCTGCCAAGAAATAACATGGCTAGTTAGCGGTTAGCGGACATGTTTAGCTCTGCCTCTCTCTCCTGCTTGTGTGTGTGTGTGTGTCACACACATCACTCAGTCACATTAAGGAAGGTTGTGGTCATTATACGGGGTGGATTAAAGAATTAATAAAGGATTGTTTTATCCCGTTCTTCTCCTTGTTATTATCACATTATAAAAAAGTTTAAAAATAGCAGGAATTAGTGCTGGTCTCCAACGGTCTTGAGGGAAAATCCCGAGTCTGAGACAAGACCGAGTCAAAATGCTTCAGAGTCCGAGACGAGACCTTTAAAATTTGGTCTCAAGACTACTACAACACTACTCTTTACACCTCTGCTCACATGAAACCAAACAGTTTTATAATCATTTATCAGGTCAAATACTCAGCCTGGGTTGTTTAAACTTTTTTGAGCTTGAGTTCAGGTAGAAAGAAGTCAAACACCACTATATGGTTTATGTAAATGAGCTCACCCCTTTTATTTATATTATCCATAACTAAATCAAGTCTAATAGCACTAAAACAAGCATAACCATCTAATACATCTTCAAAGAAAAAACAAGTGAGGCAGTCAGCAGTTTCTTTACTGTGTCTTTGACTGTGAGGTGCTGACATCATCATCACAGTTCAAATCAACAATGGATGTGTTCTCTGAGGCTATACTGCTGAGTACAACAGGAACATAAATTCAGTGATAGTCACTGACTGAAGAATAAACCACAAACACCCAGGATGACCACGTTGGTAAAACCTGGTTAGTGGACTAACTACAGGTTTATTAAGGACACATGGAGGGTTGGATGTTTTAAACCATTAAAGGCAGGCATACACTGTGCGATTTTTGGCCCATTTTCAGCCGACTTTTGACTCGTGCGACAACTTTGTGGGATCGTGCGAGTCTCTGCTAGATCGTGTGTCGTGCATCGTGTGGTATACATGGGGTCACGAGAAGCGATAACACCTCACGACCAGCTCCCGATCAGCAATCGTCGCGCCTCGTAAGGGTATCTCACAGTTGAAGCAGTGCCACGGAGCGGCTTATCACACTGCGCATGCGCGAACACCGTAGGACAGCTGTAAAACTGACGGACTGTCGTGCCCACATCTGTCTTTTTTAAAGCTCTTTTTGCTGAGATTTGCGAGCGTCTCTGCACTTCTGGGTTTTTCTTCTTCGTCTGTTTTAATGGCGACGCTTCAGTCTTCTTCTTCTTCTTCTAATTTGTACGTTGCATTTCCGGAAACAAGACCCCGACGTGTCGTGAACGTACAGTGTGAGAACATGAATCGTGAGCTGCGCACATTCGGGTTCTGCGTCTGAGTCGCACAGTTTGAGCTGGAGCTGAAAACAAGGAATGAAAAAAATCACTCAGTGTATCCCCGACTTAAGTGGCAAACTTGTGGAAAACTCCACAGTACGTGTCAAAGTCAAGGGCAAGGCCGGGGGAGCAAATCCAGCCCTTTAAAGCAGTGTTTCTCAAATGTTGGTATGTGTACCCCGAGGGGTGCGCGATGACACTACAGGGGGTACTTACTTGAGAGAGAGGAAAATTAACAAATGAAATCATTAAAAACATGAAGTTCTATGTTTATTTTTAGTTAAAAATGCTAATCATACTAAATATTACCAGCAACAACAAAAGCAAATAAGAGAAAAATATACTGAATAAAAAACAACAAAATACACAGAATGATTAGGATTTTTTTGCAGAACTCTGAGCAAAATGTTGTAGTTGGACAAAGGGAGTACTATCGTCATTTTTAATCTGAAATTGTTGAAAGAACTCTAAATCTTTCCGAAATCTGGCAAGTTTTCCTCAAATGATTCTACAAAATGAGTATGACATTTCCAACACAGCCATACTGTGTTATACTCAAACCAGCCTCGCACACAGAACCACGCCACATTAGGAGGAATTTAATCACATTAATTCAAGCTTTAGAAAGTCATCCTGATGGTGACCAAATGCATAAATTGAATAAATCCTAACATGTGCTTAGCTAACTTAGCATTTGTTCAACAGAAAACAAGTACACCCAATAAAGTGGTTGATGAGGTTAAATTTATTTCATCTTTATCTGCTTTTCTCTTTTTAACGTGGGTGGAGGATCAGCTGATGCAGATAAAGTCTCCTTATTGGTCTAAACTCACAGCAGTTGTTTTTTTTCTTCCCAGCCCACCCACAGCCTTAACCTTCTCGCTCTCTGCCACCCACAAACATAACCCAGCATGAGATGTTGGAGAGTTTTAATGTGGGTAATTTAGTTGGTTTGCAATTGCAAGGTGACTTTATTTCAACTCTAAAAAGGTTTTAAAAAAAAAACTTGGATTAATTTTCCTTATTAGGAAATAGCTGTCACTTGTGAAACAAGAACTTTTGAATAGCTGCAGAGAAGAATATTTCACTTGTAAATGGAGTACTAACACAAAGTTGTAGGAAGGCTGATAGAGAAAATCATTGCTCATAGAAACCAAAAAAGAATACATTATCTTTTTTGACGAGAACATTGGCGTTGCTCATGGAGCAGATAAAACACGCCCAGCTGCCTGACCCCACAGCGCTGCACAATGAGTGCAAAACTGAGCTGTACTCAACGACTACAATCACAGACACAACATGATGCTCACCCACGCACGCACACACACCCACCCACCCACGACACGACACTACAAACACTATTGCATGCCAGACACAGACATCCACGCACCCACAGACGGTATACGCACACAATGTGTCAGTACATACTGTACACCCATGGCTTAAAGCAAGGGTTCTCAACCTTTTCAGCCCACGATATCCAAAATAAAGGTTTCAGAGAGCGGGGACCCCCACTGTTGCTGAAGGTGGTTGAACACAGACATGAACATTGAAGAACAGTCATGTGGAGACAGGACCATCTATAAGGGGGAATAAAGGGGAGATTTTTGGGGTCCATCCATAAAGTCAGTAAAATGATGGTCCATTGTTCTATGAATCTGTGATAACCACATTTATTTATTCATCTGAATAATATCTACTGTTATCCAGGAACCTTTATTATTATTATAGTCATCATAAAGATGGAAATCCTTGTTTTAATCAGAAATAAAATGGGTTAAAAGTGATCAAAAATTGTGGAAAAGGCGGTGAAATGGGATTTTAAAAACCACAGAAATTGGTTAAAAGTTGCAAATTAGAGTGGACAAAAACAGTGGTAAAAAGGTTTCAAAGTGTCAATATTGGAACAATTAGTTTAAACTGGCAAACAATGGGTATGCCAAATTGTGAGTGTGGTTAAATTAGCAAAAATAATCATGAAATATAGTGAAAAGAGGTTAAAAGTGACAATATTGAGTCAACATATATAAAGTTAGGTGGAAAAGTGGTGGAATGGGTTAATAAGTGCTGAAAAGGCATTTAAATTTGATGGAGAAGTATCAGAAATGGGAGTAATGTAGCAAAAATGCATTAAAAAGAGCAAAATTATGGTAAGAAAAAGTGATGAAAATAGGGTGAATTATGTTATTTTGGTGCAGTTGCAGAAAAATAGTTTAAAAAAAAAAGCAAAAATGGGCCTAAATTACTCCAAAACATTTTTTTAGTTTCTTGAAGGCATCTGGCGACGCCCTTCAAGTGCCTCGTGACATCATATGGGGTCCTGACCCCAAGGTTGACTATACCTGGCTTAACAAACCCTCTAATTAGAGCCGAATCTGCTCTTTATAGTCCCTCCTACCAGCTTTTATAGAAGGGGCGGGGCCAACAGTGACTGTTCCTAATGCACAATGGTCCGATGACGTCACAGAATTTCATTCTCAACCAATAGCAAAATTTAATTGTAATAGCCGAGTTTCAACCCATAGAGGGCAGTCACTCAGTTATTTTACAACTAAATACGCAAAATTAAAATATGTTGACTAAAATATGAAAAGTTTGACTAGGATCAATCAACAGCACTACTTAATACCGAAATACATATGTATTCAGTCAAAAAAAGTGGTTTTGGGGTTTAATTACTCTTCAAAGACTAAACAAAAAAGCACATCTTGATAAGATTTAACCGTCGATCACGTAAATCTTCAAAGTCAACAATCTGATCCTTGATGTTGACAAGACAAATCATTGACAATCATTGTTGAATTCAGGAAATCCCTGAACTCGTCCTGATTAATGACAATGCGATGGAAGTAGTGGGTTGCACCAAGTTCCCAGGGGTGCAGATCACCGATAACTTAACCTGGTCACCCAATACCACCTCAATGGTGAAAAACGCAGCAGTGACCAAAGGTAATGAAATTCTGTTTGCATGTGTGTGTCTAAGGTTGTGTTGTAAATGTCATACTAACGTACTACTCGTACTAAGTCTGACGTCAAAATGAGTATGTAGTGTGTAGTATGAAAAGATTATGTGAGAAATATCCAGATGTATACTATAAGGAGACATTTTTAAGTATGCACAATGGGCACACTACTACACTACTCAACCGTCCCATGATGCATTGTGAGCGGAATGTAAAATGGTCCTGACATCAGCTTAAAGTTAAAAAAAAAATCAAACATCCCCTTTTCAAAATAAAAACATCTCATTTTCCATTAGTTTTTTAACTCTTTATGGATCAAATGAGCACATGTTGCTATTATGCTTGGTCACTTTCTCACTTCAAATGCTTTCAGAACTTTCAAAGGTGGAAAAAGGTAGTATTTTGCAACGTATAGGACCTTTAAAGATGAGGGTGCAGCCAATGTGGTGGTGCTTTATGTGTGGATTTTTCAGTCAGTCACGCGTGTCCAGTGACAGCGGGCGTCGGGAGGCAAAATATTAATGACAGTCACCTCTACAGCAGAATGAATGAACTGTAACAGCCACTGAACATCACAGTGAACTGTACGTTTAGAAACCAGCTTAAGAAAAAAAAAAAAGAAAAAGAAACGAGCTTCAGACAATGTAGGAAAGTGATGCTCGCACAGCTTTAATAACAGGACGGAGACTTCGTGGTCCGGATGCAGGACGGTGTCTGATCGTGGAGAGAAATTGGTTGGGAGCAAATGACAGCGAAGTCATACATCTGTTGAATATTCGTTTTTATTTATATATTTATATCTATATATAAAAGAAGATTGCTAATTGTTTAAATATAATCAAATCCCGGTAATAAATTGAAGTTTGTGGAGCAGGGAGCGGTGCTGGCTTGTATGTGTTTACAGTGGGGAGAATGAATAAACAGTACAAATAACCACGTTACGGAAACTCATACGTTGAAACTGATGAGAATACGCAAAGATACCGAAACCACTGTTAACAGGAGCACAGCAGCCTGCCGACCTGCCCATTTTGATTGGCTGAGTCGTTTGAAGGACACCCTCATTAGCCAATAGGTACGGCCATTACGTGGATTTTTCTTGGAAAATTGCTAAATTATTGGAATGCAGCCAATACAGCGGTGAGTTCAACAGCCCGGAAAATACTTCAGGTTTTTGTCCTTGTTGGTTCCAAATGCATCTTGGGAAACTTGGACGTGTACTCGTCATCATCCTAATCATACTACAGTGGCCCTGAAGTGCAAAGCATAAATACAAAAGAGAAAACATAAATACAAAAGACAAAACACAAACTCAAAAAAGAAAACGTAAATACAAAAACAAACACAAATGCAAAAAAGTAAACAGACAAAACACAATCTCAAAAAAGAAAACAAACGCAAAAGACAAAAGTTAAATTCTCAAAAGAAATAGTTTCTCTTTTTCAAGAATGACGTTAAAAACAAACCAATGTCCTTGAAATGTGACAAGCAGCCTTCTCTGCAGCTGCTCTACAATTCTGCCTTAATTCCAAATGTTCTATCCAAAAATAAGTATATCAACTGTTCATCACACACTGTATAAAATGCAGCGTTCAGTGTAACCATAACATTTCTGAGGTACAGAAACCCTGTAAGGTTCACCAGCACAGTCCCCTGTACATATAGTTCTCCAGTGATTCTAAACATAGGTCCGCCTGCTAAACACAGCACAGAACAGTGTTGCTACCTGTTTGCTGAAGGCCCGCTGCTGAAGAGGTGCGTTGCAGATTCTCACGTTAATGAATGCCTTCATTTGTAGACAGAGCGGCACCTCCACTCTCTCAACCTATGGTCGCTCTGGCTTAAAATGTCCACCGGCTCAGACTCTGTGTGTGAGAGCAGCAGGGCTAATCTTTTCAGGTGATGTGGCTCAGGCGGCTTTGACTAACCGCTTTAAAGAAGAGGAATGCTTTAACCGTCTTTGTTAGAGACGCTGCTCATAAATACATACCGTGTCTGACAACTTTGGATTTGAGTATGGAAAAGTGTTGACGGGGTGTATCCAGCCTGCCTCCAAGTTTGGCTTTGAAGCTGTTTTGAGAATATTAATAATATGAAACTTTCAAATAACTAGAAAAAATAGCATTGCCACAACAATGCAGGTAAGAATCAAAAAAACGATGGCCAACTCCTTTTGGCTGTATGTGTTCTTTGTCAATGAACACAAGTTTGTACACATTACCAAAAGCTTAGATATTTGTAGGCAGTAGTCACAGGGAGCATTATGTCAAGTCATTATTTAGAGTGAAGGTTTCAGACATCGTGCAGGGCAATATTTGAACCAGGTTCCTCATGACGATTGCTCGAAGGAAGGTAGGAAGCAGGCTCTGATCACACTGAGCTTAAACTGCCCATAGAAGTCTCAAGGTTAAAGTTCTACGTTTGGAAGCCAAGTAAGGGATAAATGCTAAGTATTCCCACTAAACGTATCATTTTAAGAAAGAAGATTGTAGCAACATTTTAAGCCACTAAATTGTGTCTGTAGCTCCAGGATTTAACATTTAACAACAGTTTTACTCAAGGTTCATGAGCAGCAGCTGTCTCACTTTAGCAGACCTAATCAAAGCTTGCAAAAGCAGCAAAACCTTAAACTTCATTAAAATTAGATATTATCTTTGTCACTAAGCAGCAGAACATTGGTTAGGATTTGCATGTAGCATAACAGGGCAACTAGAAAAATGTATATAAATGTCAGAGTGCAACCTCTACAACTTACAGTACTTAGATTAGTATTTTACAAAGTGGACATTTTTGTGCTAAAATAGTGTCTCTGAGTTAAAAATGGACAGAGAAATAGCAGTTTACTGTAAAAGTGTTAGTATTTTTACAAATTACATAGCAGCATTGTCACTAAGGAGTGGAACATTTTAATATTTGAATTGTGTAGAACGGTTAAGAATGCTTTACATTCCCACAAAAACCAAGAAATCTCATATTTAGTACCTAAAATACTAATAAAGATTGAACTTAAACCCAGATATCATTGTTTACATAAAAGCAAGTATTAATAATGTTTGCCAACCAAGCAACAATTAAAAACAACCTTCTCAAAGTGCTGAGTAAGATAAGTACTTGCAATTAAAAAAGTTTTACATTAGCCAACTTGGACACTTTGCAGACTCACCCTATAGGAGTTAAAGTCTGAAGGACCATGTGTTGAATGTCCCTGACATATTATAGACTCTAAAAATACTTTCTGATGTGTAGCACAAAAGCATGAGGAAGTTGTAGTATTTTGACGTAAAGATGCTCACCTCTGCCAGTTCAGCCCTGCTGTGTTCTGGGCTGCTCTGCTCCCTCTGGAAAGACACAAGCATTGCTCATTGGTCCTTAACCTTTACATTAGCAACAAGGCTAACACAGCACAATGTGACAACTATTTTTTGCACCAACTCACTAAAATAAATTCCTCATAATGTGCAAACCAGTGGTTCTCAAACGTTTTTGGCCAAAGTACCCCTTTTCGCATATTTCTGAATCCAAGTCCCTCCCTTTGTCCAACAACAACATTTAGCTTAGAAAACTAAAAACAACTATAAATCATAATGATGGAATGAATGAGTTATTACACACATTTTAAAGAATCTAATTTTGTACATAAGTAGAATGAAACAGTATTTAGTTTTAATATGTTTTTGATATGTTTTTTGTGACAAGATGAACTTTGACCCCTACCGATCTTTTTACTGGTAGGTCGTACAGCTTCGGTCCAAAGAAATAAATTACTCCACTTGAGATGTGCTATTTAGTAATGTAAGCACTGAACTTGTATGATAAATATTGATAGAGATATGGAAAATTTTGGTTTTTACACTTCACGCGACCTTGACATTGACATTTTGACTCCAAAAAAGGTCGACTGCACATCCTTGACATTGCCCCTATGAGATGACATACGTGTCATTAGTGGTCCCATTAACAGCCTAGCCAATTTACAATTGCCAAATATACTGACATTTTTCAAACAATG
The DNA here is from genome assembly GCF_900634775.1 of Gouania willdenowi. Classification (NCBI taxonomy): domain Eukaryota; kingdom Metazoa; phylum Chordata; class Actinopteri; order Blenniiformes; family Gobiesocidae; genus Gouania; species Gouania willdenowi. The sequence continues at coordinate 33,379,374 of NC_041057.1, read as the reverse complement.
CCACAACTTACATCGCTACTTTTAGCAAAACTCAATCTTTATAGTTCTCTAATAGCTATATATTGGACTTTGTTTAAAACACATTTTCAAAATTATAAATAAAGAGCCTCCTCAGGAAGGCCAAACCTCTTTCTAGAATGAAATACTTCTGTAAACAAGGGTAGCAGAGCACACTGTATACAAATAAATAATAAATCAACTCCCAACACGGAAATTGATAAAGTAAAAACAAAGACTTTTGCTTTAAAGGTAGGGTAGGCGATTTTCAAAAGCGAGCATGTTTTTGAATGTAGCTTCCCCGACGGCTCCGCCTTTACCCTCATCCCCTCTGTGCTCCGTCTCACTCACATGCACGCACACAGCTGCTGCAGAAGAGGAGCTCAGCTCATCTCTTGTATTGTGTAGAAACTTTGTTGTCTCATGTCTAATTCAGCAGTAAGTAAACAATAAACTTTACCATCATAAATGTTAAGAAACCTGCCTAAAAACTGTCAGCGGTGACGCACTTTCAAAAAACAGTTTGTGTTTTTCCATTTGTCAACGTTATTACAGATTTACAGCTGCTACATATGACAGATTTTCTTCGTTCCTTTTTCAGAGCACATAAGATCTTAATTTCTGTCCGGACATAAAGACAATTTCAACCGAAAACTTAAAAGGTGTGTCTGGAGGAAATTACTTACCCTAGCTTTAAAAGATAAACTGTACCACTTGCATCCTTGAATACATCACAGCGCCAACATAATATTTTGGTTGATGTGCTTGATGCTTAGAACTTTTATGTAACAACCAGGGTTGGGGTCAATTACATTTTTCAGTTACAAATACGTTTTCAATTATCCATGTTCAAATACAATTCAATTACAATTGCAGTGACGAGCATTTTTTGCAATTAGATTCCAGTCATTTATCCTCAGAAAGTCACTTACAATTACTAAAGTTCAATTACAATTAATCACAATTACTGAGCCTGAAATAAATAACCTAATAAAAGTTAACCTTCCTCTTGTGTTAGCATCTCTTATTATAATGGGTTCTAAATCAGCTGTAAAACTAATATCTACAATCTACTTTATTTCCCATCTATTGATTACCTTGTTAGGCTTCGTAATCAATGAAAATAAAGTTTTTAATGTTTATGGTGTGGATGTCTGAGCCTTTTTTGTGTCACTATACCCCCAGATTTATATATATATTTTAAATGGTAAAATGTGGGAAAGCATGATATGAGATATATTTTAATAATTGTTAACTACATATGTGTAGAACTGTACATAGAACTGTAACATGGTTCCACAGTTTTGTGTTAAATTACAATTGACTATTTTTAGAGTCAATTATCTAAACTCAATTACAATTTCATTGCGACAGCAACATATTTTTAAGATTACAACTATAATTACGCCATAATTGTGATTAATTATCAAATATGCAATTACAAATATAATTGACCCCAACCCTGGTACAGTAACTAAACGTGCGCCGTCGCCAGAGATGAAAAAGGCCACTTTATCTTTCCTTTTTTTCTTTATTTTTAAAATCGTCTGCAACAAAAAACTTAAATTAATCTAAAAAAAAAAAAAAAAAAAAGTGTTAATCGCCCAGGCCTATTCAAAACTAGTGTCGATGAGTCAATTCATCCACTTTTGCTTTTTATCTAAAAATGTTTTATTTACAAACCTGCAGATTTGAGGCGTATTATACAAGGCAGATAAAGCCTCGTCATTAATGGAGAACATGGGTGACTTTTAAAAGGCTCCAGAACAGGAGCAGTAGCAGGAGCAGGAGCAGTAGAACATCAGTGACCCTGACGTTGTGTCATCAGTCTCTGAACTCTTCTAATCCCCATCACTTATCCCTATCCTGGTACTACTGCATGACCTCAGCACAACATTAGAACCTGCTGCTACAGCAAAGCTCTTTTATAGGACAACAATAATCTTCTCACCTAATCTCTTTTAAATATATGTACATATATATATATATATCTACTGTTTTTATAATGTTTATATTAAGGTTATAACCAAAGACAATTATTCTCGTTAATGTGAGGGAAAAAAAATGCAAAAAACAGTCACAAAGCTTGAATACATCTACAAATAGGATTAGTGATGGATTAGCAAAATAGCTGCTCCCACTGCATGTCTAACATGCTAATGCTAACACAAGCAAACATAGGAGGGCCACATGTCACTGTTTACAATTGTAAATCTAAAGATGATGATGATGATAAATTCCTTTTTTTTTTGCATCAAATATCAGGTTTACAAACCCAATGTTTAAAGTGTTTAGGAACAAGAATTAATTTTTTTGTCAAATTCTGAAAAATTAATCAATGTATTTGTTTTTTTTTATATTCAGACTGGATTATTATGGTGATTTTGAATTGTCAGGATGTCCAATGAACTACTTAAAATTCCTCCAGTTCATAATATTGCAAATAAAGTTTTAAAAAGCAGAATGAGGATTTTTGAGAGATTTAAAAACTTAAAGTCACTTTCACATGAACAGTTTACCCTATTAACCATTCAATGTTTACCATTCAAAACAAATGTTAGTCTACTTTTTTTTACATTTCATAACTTTTCCTAATTTGCTGGGTACAATTAATTAAGCATAAATGAACATATAATATTACATGCATTGGTGTTCCTCTGGGGTCAATTTGACCCCAAGCCATGTGTGACCTTACATCCCTGATGGTGGCGCTGCAGGAAAGATCAAAGGTCATATCATCACCACAACCAATAGGGTTCATACTCTAGTGCTCATTAATGTTGTCAGTACATTTCAGAAGGTTTGGATAAAAACTTTTCAAGATAAATGAATTCTAATTTAAAAGTTTGTCCTGATGGTGGCGCTAGAGAACAGGTCAAGGGCTTATTTATGGATTCAACAAATAAACTTGGTCAATAATTTACTGACAATAATTTTCTGGAGCGGGGGGTTCCATTAGAGGTCACAAGACACTGGGAGGGGGTTGCCAGATGCCTTCAAGAAACTATTAAAGGCAACAATTTCAGCCCATTTTTGCAAAGTTTTTTTACCCTTTTTCTGCTACTACACCAAACTTACCATATTTTAAACTATTTTCATCACTTTTTCTTGCCATATTTTTGCTCCTTTAAATGCATTTTTGCTACATTACTCCCATTTCTCCACCTAATGTCACATATGTTGACCCATTGTCACTTTTAACCTCTTTTCACCAGATTTCATGCTTATTTTTGCCAATTTAACCACATTCACGATTTGTCATGCCCGTTATTTGTCAGTTTAAACTAATTGTTCATCCTTTTTTCTGCCACTTTTAAGACAATATTAACACTAAGGGAAAACAATGTCAACAGTTATTAGAGAAAAGGAGGCGATAGTGGTTAGCAAAGCTAAACCAGGATCTACGAGGCAAACAACTGGACAACATCCAAACTTGTTCAGCCCATTTCTGGTCAAGTAAGTCAATTGTTGATAGCAGCAGCTCTTAACTAATTTTCTAGTGTAATGATAATATAATTAATATCAAGCTACTGCATGTGGCGTTATTGACTTAATATAATCACATTTAATAGCCTGCTACAGTAGAAACACAGTTGTTAAATTGTAGAGCTAAATTGTAGAGCTGTATTTCTCATTGTATTCCAAGTAAAAGGTCTGAACTTTATCTAAAGGATGACCCAGATTGGGTTAGGGTTAAAACCAGGTAGTTGACCATATCAGGATATGCAATAGATGGAAGACTCTCCAAGTTGTCATTGATCCAAGACGAGGGAGCCGACTCGGTGTGAGATTCTGAGATTCAAAGGAATGATCAAACTTGCTGGCCCGGACATTTCTTTGCTGAAAGTCGACCCTATAGAGAGATAAACCTGTGTTCTTATTGGTGGGATTGTCTGCAGTAATGTCTTTGGAGAACCGCTTGAGGTCAGTGTGAGGCTTAATGAGACACTGAGATTTATTTAGAGGAAATCCTGTGGTGCAAAGGTTTAGTGGAGCTCACACTCACTTCCTCAGTAGGGGACGAGGAGTTCTGCACTGAGAACGATTTCTCCCACTTGTGTGCAATGAGCTTGGTCTCCTCCAGCTTCTGATCACACGTCTTCTGACGGTTTAAAAGTGTCACCTCGTAGAACTCCTGAATATCTGTGGACACAAAGAGTAACATGCAAATCAGGAGTGAATATTAGGGTGGTTCACAAAATACATTTTCACATAATTTTGCTGCTGCACATTTAGCGGTGGCACACTTTCACAAAGTTGACGTTTCTATTATCAGGAATAGCGTTTGAACTGTTCGGTTTCAAGTATTTTTTATTGAAAGCATGAAAGAACATTGATACAGGCTCTATAAGGCATATATACTTCTTTTTTTTGTTATGCAGAGGATGATTATTTGTGTGTGTGTGTGTGTTTCTCAAACATGTCGGTGGATCAGGTTCAGACTGACGTGAGATTTTCAACATGGCTGCTGCTTGGTTCAAAGGTGTGCAACGTCAAATTTGTTTAGACTGCAATGATACCGCTCAAAAATTATTTCATAAATGCTCTAGAAATGCTGTGATCATTGTCCACCAACCGACAGCCAATCACTGCACACCGTAGCCACGTGCACACCAGAGCCAATCACTGGCGAGCCCACCCCACGCCCCACCTCCTGAGTTGACGGATACGCCGATGCTTCACGTGACCGTGGATTTGTAGCGTATATAGCCAGCGCTTCGCTCCTGTTCTGTGCATCTAAACTGAGTGTTGTGAGTTAACTCATTCAGTGCCAGCCATTTTAGAGCATTATGACTGATTTTTAAAGACCCACAGAATATTTTATACTATGACAATCTGAAATCTGACACCAGATTCTGAAAGGTTAAAGTCTCTACTTTCATCAGAAATAAAATGTTCGGCCATCCATGAAAAAGCTACTGAACCTCCCACTTTTCTATAGCAAAATAGACTTCCTACGGGCACTGCACTATTTTAGTATAAATACAAGGAGAAACTATTGATGACCATACTTAGATTTATATCGTTCAAGTTTCTGATATCAGTGAAAATTACGCATTCTTCGGTTGATCAATACAAACGGGACAAAATGCCATTTGGAAAACTTTCACTTATAACATCATATTGTGAACCAACCTAGTGAACAACTATTGAATAACTACATTTTTCACATAGTTGTACTGTTACAAATATTACATTTTATTAACGGGTGAAAACAGAACTGTATTACTTTATTGCAAAAAAAAAGGTTGATAAACAAAGCAGGATATTATGACCATACACATCCATTATTTGTTAAATCAAAACTTATTATATTTTGGCTACCGAAACTACCATGGGTGGTTTTCTTTCTCATTTCATGCATTTTTGTTGTTATTTTGTGTATTTTTGTTGCTCTTTGTTTTTGGTATCATTTAGTGTCATTTGTCTTTCATTTTTGTGTTTTTTTACTTGTCAAAATTTTTGTGTGCGTTTTTGTTGTCTTTTTTTTTGGTCTTTTTGTGTGTTTTTCCTGTATTTTTATCAAAAATATGGCAAGAAAAAGTGATGAATATAGGTTCAAATATGGCGAGTTTAGTGTAGTTGCAGAAAAAGGGTAAAAATAAGCAAAAACAGGCTCAAATTGTTGAAAAAATATTCTTAGTTTCTTGAAAGCATCTGGCGACCCCCTTCCAGTGAATCCCTGGTCTATTCTACATGTTTTAAATACTCCACTTCACATTTTCTGGCGTATTAATAATCAAAATGATGTTTTATCACAAAAAATATTTCCCCTCTTCATAGGTTCAATACCCTTCACAGCACTGAATCACCTGTGACCTTATGTAACGCATCATGTTGACTGACGTTAACAGAGGCTCAAGTCCAGCTGTTGCAAACATCTGCTCAGCTTGAAAAGATGTTACAAGGAAACATAAAGACCGTTACATTGAGCATAAAAGCCAGTGATACACATGGTTGTAATCCTGCTAACTTTGCTTTTCCCACTAAAAACTAAAGGCTGTGAAAAAAATGCTATTAAGTGAACAAAACAAAACAAGCTGCAAACTTGGCCAGATATAAAGAAAAAACTTGGAACACATTCTTACACGAATACGAGATCAACACATCAGCGAGATGGAACTTATCAACTGGTCATTGAACACAATCGACTCAATCTTCATGAACAGAAGATCACCACAACACGAACCAGCGTGTCCAAAAGAGACATTCCCGAGTGGTTACGTCATGGATGGAAAGGGAAAAACCCAAATGCTGTGCCTCTCAATCCTCTCAGTGGAAGATGTGGAGGACCTCTACCTGTTAGGGGTCCTGATCATTGGCCTGCTAATGATGGGGGTATGTGCCTTTCTAATCCTTCGTATGCTAAGAAATCTTTCTGAAGATAACAAGGAACTTCGACAGAAGATTAACTCTTCTTTTGAACTGGAGGAACGCAAACAACGTCTGGGGATGAAATCTACGGAGAAGAAGGACGACACGAACAACGATGGAGAGGAGGACTAAAATAAAAAATAAAAAAAAAGACAACACTGACTATAGATGAGAATAAATCCTACACAAAAAAGGACAAAAACTTGGATGAGCAAACTGCTTCTCTCGTCTCCTTTTTCGGCATGTACAAAAAGAAAAAAAAAAGAAAAAACAAAACTTCTGTGAATGCAACCATGTCGAAAATAAACTGAATGAATAAATAAATAAAACTTTTCACAATTAATATATTCAGTATTTCAACAACATAAAAACTATTGTTAACAGTTTCCCACCATTAAACACTACTGGGGTGTATATTGCCTGGCATCTGACAATAGGGTTTGTATCCCGTTACGATACAATATATCCCAATATTAAAGTATAAGGCAATTATTGCGATTTTTTAATATATATATGACTTAAGAAACAACTAATCTGTAAATGTGTACATTATGTATGAAATATATTTTATTGGCATATTTTACACTCAAAACATTGGCTTTAACATGTCATGTACCAACAACTTCAAATAAAAAAATAACACAATCTGCCTGTGGCTTTTAAACCAACTTTGACTTTAGTGCAACTTAACTGAGGTTTATGTGTAGAACAACAAATACATGCAGAAAGTTAGTACTTTCTTTTTAGATTTTTTTTTGAAAAAAAAAAAAAACAAAAAAAATAAATATATATATATTCTTTTTAAAAAAAAAAAAAAAAAAAAATCGATATAGATGCAAATGAAATGATCCGAGAATCGTGCGACGTAATATCGCAATAAATCGCCGAATCAATTTTTTTCAACACCCCAAAACACTACTTTATTTTACTCCGTTCAATCAACATTTGTTCTTATTCCAGGGCTCTACACTCACTTTTCCTGATAGCTTGGTTACATATAAATTGTATTAACGCTCAGATTGGTCATTATTTTAAATGCTGACAATGTTGATAATGTGGCTCTCAGATCAGAAAATCCATTTTTTGTGGCCCTGCTGTGATCAAAGTTGTCCAGTGGTTAATCTACCCGCACAGATCTACATCACAGTGATGAGGTTTAGCGGGGGCTCCCACGCAAATGGTCAGATTAGACAAAACTAATGCTTTGTAAGATGATTACATCTATTTCAGGAAGCATTTGTTCCATCGCACAGTTTTATGTTTGACAGCATTTCAGATATTGTTCTCCATCACTCACTGAAAACTCTTTGTTTATCTATTCTACCCTTCAGCGTGAAAACACTGGAGTGGACACACTCAGAGTACATCTATAAATGAAGGTTAGAAATAAAATAATAGACATGTAAGTTTACATCATTTTAAAACAGAAAATGAAAATACAACATTGAAAAATGACCCAAACATTTGAGCTTTTAAGCACAACCCATGACATAAATGCTCTTTAGATCAGGTGTTTTCAACCTTGGGGTCAGGATGCCATTTGGGGTCACAAGACAATGGGAGGGGGTCACCAGAGCCCATTTTTGCTTATTTTTTTTTACCTATTTTCTCCAACTACACCAAACTTGTGAAATTTTAACCTATTTTCATAACTTTTTCTTACCATATTTTTGCTACATTTCTCCCATTTCCGCCACTTCTCCATCAAATTTCAATGCATTTTATGCACATTTTTTCCACTTTCAAGACTTTTTCAGCACTTATAAATCCTTTCCACCTAATGTCACATATGTTGACCCATTATTGTCACTTTTAACCTTTTCTCACTAGATTTAATGCTTATTTTTGCCAATTTAACCACATCCAATTTCTTATGTCAATTATGTTCAAACTAATTGTTCCTACTTTTTTCTGCCACTTTTTATGCCAATATTGACACTTTGAACCCTTTTTACCACTTTTTCTGTCTGTTTTGGCCACTCTTATTAGAAACTTTTAACCAATTTCAGTGGAATTTAAAATCCCATTTCACCACCTTTTCCACCATTTTTTGTCACTTTTTGCTCATTTCATTTCTGATTAAAACAAGGATTTACATCTTTATGATGACTTCATACTATGGCCCAAATAATACTAAACTTCCTGGATAACAGTGGATTTCAAAGTATTTATATTTATATTTCCATCGTAATATTCATGCAAACCTTGCCCAATGATGCCCATTTTAAAATGTAGCATTCACAATCAGAATAATAAAACCTGAAACTGTTTGTGATGCATGTTTTTGTGCATAAACAATGCACTTTCCACAGGCTTGTATCAAAATAATTACTCAATATTGTTTTTACAAATGTGGTCTAAAACTTTTGAAATGTCCTTATTAGAAGATCTATGGCTAACAAATCGATATTTGTTTTATTAACTTTTAAAACTGGGACTACTTTACCCTGTGCGCTGCCATGTTGAAATGACGTGATTAGGCCCTTTTGCTTTAAAAATCAGTTTACCAAAATTTTATAAACAAAATTCGTGAGCCAAAAAAATCTGTGACCACAGGGGGCGACAGTTCCATCTTGTTTCGTAGACGCCATGAAGAAGAGAAGACCTCCGTGCATGTAAACACAGGCAACCAGGAACGACTGCTGCTGATTAATGCTGACCCAAGTAGATTCTGTCTGCTGCAAAGAACCGGAATTCTTGTCAGAAATGGTTGAAGGTTTGGTTTAATGGCTTAAGTCCAGATTCTTTTCTTCTTCATGTTGTCTATGAAACAGCAGTGATGGAACTGTCGTCCCCTGTGGTCACAGATTTTTTCGGCTCACGAATTTTGTTTATCAAATTTCGGTAAACAAAAGAGATTTACATCAACTTTTACCTTTTACTGATTTTTAGCGCAACCCAAAGCAGCACAAGTTGTTATTTTGACTGAATTTATCCTGTTCAGCACACAAGATAAATTCAGTGCCAGTTTTAAAAGTTAATAAAACAAATACGGTGCAAAAGCATGCGTTTTGTTAGGCATAGATCTTCTAATAAAGACATTTCAAAGGTTTTAGGCCACATTTGTAAAAACAGTGGAGGATCTTTATAAAGGAGAAAAGCTAAAAGTGGCACATTTTGTGTAGTAGTAATACTGTAAATGTGCCTTTTCTGTAAGACTTTATATAGTTAAAAATATCTACATTTATTACGTATATCGCCGTTTTGAAAAAAAAGTTTTGGTCAATATCACCCAGCTCTGCTTTCATAGACAGTCTATGATAAAAAAGCATTTCAATCTGATGTTTCAGGGCTTATTCACGTGTCGTCCAGTTCGTTGGACATAATGTCTTTATTTAGTATGAAGACGAAGAATGTTACGGTGGACAGACTTTTCCGTTGCACCAGGAAAAGAGAAATTGGACTTGAACAATACCTGACCCGTCCTGCAGTCTTTGGACGCCACTATCCACCAATTCTACTACAGTTCCTTTTAGCTGAACAGGGAAGACACCTTAAAACAGACACGTCTACGCGACCATAGGAACCATCAGAGGCCTTTAACCTCATCAAACCAGTTCCATGAATGAAGCACTTCCTTTAATAATCACGTCACAGTTTGTCAAACATGTTGACCTTCCCATGCGTGCATTTAAACTGATTTTCATTGCATCTGCAGCTTCTAAATATCCTCTCATTCCTACTAATAAGGTTTATAATAGTCCTTCAGTTGGTCTGAATCCTTTAAACATCATGAGGACTCATGCTAATGGACATGCTAATGGCTAATATCATCCGTTACCTCAGTGGTAAACAATGACCAGTAAAAATAGTCATTTTTTATGCATGTTTTCTGAAAGCCAGAACTGAGCGGGTTCCTGTAGAACATCTGTTGTATGACAGGACGTTATGTAAGCATTCAATTGTAGGGAAAGGTTCGATATTGCAGCGTAATCCACAAACAAAATAGGGATCCTGAGTTTATTGTTTCATTTCATCATGCTTAAAATTAAATCTAATTTTTTAGATTTTTTAAAAAAGTGATAGAATTGACAATGTACAGCTAGTAGGGATTTTTTTCATTTTGCAAATTTGAATCTTTTAAAAAAACTTTTTTTTCAAAAAAATAATTATTTTTTCCCACCACAGTTTTTTTGGACTTATTCGCATTACGTCCTTGTGGGTTACCGTAGCGCGCTATGAGCCCGCCCCCTCTTTGTTTACATTAGTTTACCCTTTGAGTAGGCTATATGTGTGCCACAGGCATGTTTAATGTATTATTCACACTATGCTAAGATTCTAAGGGAAGAGTTTATTATTTTTTTTAAATTGTAATGTTATAAAATATGTAGTTATCTGATATCTTAATCAGAATATTGAAGCTACTGAAGTTGCTGTTGCACTTTTTCTTGAAGACTCTGTCTTCAGAGTCTCATTTACTTTTTATTTTGGGATTGTTCTATACATTTTAACTCTTGAGGACAATCACAGCAATAAAGTTGCACTTTTTACAATATACTGTATCTGATGTCTGCAGTCATTTTCAAGTGCATTGAAAAAAAAAAAATACTCATAAATCAAATCGAAACTCAAATTTTTCTTTTAATAATGAAAAAAAAAAAAGTTTTTTTTTGCCTAAAAAAACTTTTTTTTTCAGGCAAAATTGCCAAACTTTAACAGCTAGTCATGCAATTCTGTTTATTATGACCAAGACATTATTATAAGACACAGAGTCAACTAGTCAAGCTACAATGGCCTCATTCCATGTTCCTGGACCTAAATGCAGCCTTGGGACTGTGAGGAAGTGAAGAGTCCATTTCCATAACATTTGTTGTCAGAGTGGGTATGTGTGTGTGTGTGTGTGTGTGACCCTTTAACTATGAATGAATGCCCTAGTCGCTTGACCATGAGCGGAGTGAGGGAGCAGATGGATTATAAGCTGTATGCCGTTTTTAATGATTGGCAAAATAAACGTTGCAGCTGTTGAATTAAAGTGGAGTCTCATGTCGTACTCAATGACTGCTGTGAAGCTGTGGAGGCAGACCACACTGGAAGCCTCCACTAGCATTAGCATCAGGAACAAACACATATTTACTGACTGACATCACAAAACCTGCTGTTGCTTGTCATTATTTTAGCTCCTCCCCTAAATAAAGAAATAGATACGCACTTCCCCGAAACGCGTCTCCATTACTCGACACATGCTTCGTAGCCTTGGCAGATCTAACAACACTACAAAACTTAACATTTTTAAAACATGTCCACTGTTCTCTAGGTACATCTGTTCGGGGTTAGGGTTAGCACCCACAGAAGTTAGCAGATGCCAATGCTAATGCTACTTTGACTGTTGTTAACATTGACACAAGCTAGCCGCAGTTAGAAAGGATGATAAAGAGCGACCGTGGCTCAGGTGGTAGTGGGTCGTCTTCTGATCGAGAGGTTGGGGGTTCGATCCCAGTACCTAACTATGTGTCGAAGTGTCCTTGGGCAAGACACTGAACCCTAAGTTGCTCCCAGTGGTCAACTAGCGCCTTGCATGGCAGTCCTGTCCCACTGGTGTGTGAATGTGAGAGTGATTGGGTGAATGAGCTGATATGTAAAGCGCTTTGAGACTGTTTCAGTGGTGATAAAGCTCTATATAAAATCAAGTCCATTTACCATTTACCATTAAAGATAGAGCTTCTTCCAATCCAGACATCCCTGAATGGACAACACATATTGGGCAAATCTTACGCACACACAGGTTTTCACCTTTGTGAATGAAATAAAGCCGTGTCACGTAAAGCAAACAACTCTTTGGTGTAAATGAGACGATAAAACAATGCAATGGCTGTTGATCATTGAACGGATCAGCGAATGAAGACATTACAGTTGATCACATTAATTACATAAAAGGCAAAATATCGGCTGATCTGATATAGTCCATCAGATCGGTGTAAAGTCTCATTAAAATCTTTAAATCCTGAATGAGCTGATGTTTACCACACTTTGTGCTTTGCTCGCAGGAGGTTTTGACTATAAAATAACAGTTTTATCAACACCATCACATGTGCACTGTCCATGGCCAACACATTAAAGCTTTTTCAATCCAATTTTTTGTCCTAAAATAAATGTAAATTCTGGATGAATAAGCCAACATCAACGGTTGGCCTATTCATGAGAATTAAATAAGATTAACTGTTAAAATCTTCTGTGTCAAATAAGCGGTCATCATATCAACCAGTGCAGAACACATTGCTTTATGTTTCTCAGGGTCCAAACACTGACCAGAAAATGATTCTGTTTCACACATTATGACTTATTTAACTCTACTGTATCTCTTACATTGATGGACTACTAGTCTCTCAACAGTCAAGATAAGAACTAGAACACAGTTTAACAAATGTGTATGTGAATTAAACATAGTTTGTATATAATCCAGGTGAACTAATGGATTTGGCTTCACTTACCAAGAAGAGCTTCAAACAGGTTGCTTTTGAAAATCCCCATCACTCTGTGAATGGCAGTTTTGAGCTCCTGTTCTTCTGGCTTATTTAGTTTAGTGCAGTACTCTTCCAAAAGGCCCAGAGCCCGGGCTGTGTCTGTGGAGAACAACCAGTATCACTCAGTGACCAACAGTAATACAGGGTGTACAAGTTATAGACTAAAGCATATTCAACTCAGAAATGTACCTATAACATGTTTTTAAATTATATGGTATGTTAGGGGTTCTCAATCCTGGGGTCAGGACCCTATTTGGGGTCAACAGATGCCTTCAAGTAACTAAGAATAATTTTTTGAACAATTTGAGTCCATTTTTGCTTATCTTTACCCTTTTTTTGCAACGACACCAAACTTATCAATTTTTCTTGCCATATTTTTGCTCCTTTTAATGCATTTTACATTACTCACATTTCTGACTCCTCTCCATCACATTTCAATGCCTTTTCTGCACATTTTTTCCCACTTTCAATACATTTTCACTGCATAGTTTTGAATTTGCAATACTAGCAGAGCATTGTTGGGGTTCGATGCCTTGCTCGGGGGCACCTCGCCGGTGCTCTGCAGCTACCAGAGCAGCTTCTGTATGTTTGGTCCGCACAGTGACTTGAACCAGCGACCCTCTGGTTCCCAATTCGTGTCCCTACGGCAGGGGTCGCCAATCCTGGTCCTCAAGAGCCACTATCCAGCATGTTTTAGATGTTTCCCTCTTCCAACACACCTGATTGAAATGACCAGGATCGTTATCAGGCTTCTGCAGAGCTTGATGATGAGTTCAAACTGTTCTACGGATTGAACTGATTTGTCATGCATGTGGTTAAAATGTTATCTAAAAAGTAGGAACAATTAGTTAAAACTGGCAAATAATGGGTGTGATAAATCATGAATGTGGTTAAATTGGCAAAAATAAGCATCAAATCTAGTAAAAAGAGGTTAAAAGTGACAATAATGGCTCAACATATGTGACATTAGGTTGAAAAAGTCATAGAAAGGGTTTATAAGTGATGAAAATGTCTTGAAAGTGTAAATGTAGTTTCTTGAAGGCATCTGGCCACCACATCCCACTGTCTTGTGACCCCAAATAGGGTCCTGAACCATGGTTGAGAACCCCTGGTTCAGGTCTTGGTTAGGACGTACTCAGTGATCGTCAAACTGTGCTTTTCATATAAAATAAATGAGTATATCAGTCCCTGCAAGATCTTGACTTAAATTTCCCTAATCTTGGGAATTTGGGGAAATTTTGTGGAACAATTTCAGGAAAATTTTCCAGATTTTGGAAAAATTGAGAGTTCTTTAAACAATTAAATAAGATTAAAAATGTCATGATATAAGAATTGGAAAACACGTTAAATTTCCTCTTTTTCTCACAAATAAATCTGTGGCCCTTTAAGGTCAAACTGGTCTGTATTTGAAAGATATGTTAAGGTTTAGTTTATTCAGAAACTAAACAAAAAAACAAAAGTTGTTTTCTCATTTCTTTGTGTGTCAAATATTACGACGGTTGGTGGAACCGAATCATTGGCACATACCAATATATAAATGGGGCCCATTAGCCCGTACGTGTTGCATGGGCGCCAGGGGGCCCCATTTCTCAAATGACTACTCCTCCGTTAGTTCTCGTTAAATCAGAATGCAGTTTGGTATGAATACCAGTATACTGGTTGATCGACTCAAATCTGAGATGGGGTTTTCTGGTACTGTTCTCCAGTGGTTTACCTCTTACATTAATGGAAGAACTTTAATGTTGCTATCAACGATGTTATGTCCAATATGTCCAACCTGTCATGTGGAGTAGCTCAGGGCTCTGTTCTGGGGCCTGTTATATTTTTTACTGTATCTGATGCCTCTTGGTCGGTTGATCCGTGCTTTTAACAATGTGTCTTATCATTTTTATGCTGATGATATCCAGTTGTACTGCTCCTTTAATGACTCAGAGTTTCACTTTTTATAAGAGTTCTTAGATTGTATATCCTGTATCAAAAACTGGTTGTCATCAAATTATCTCCAGATAAATTCTAATAAAACAGAAACTCTGATCATCTCTCCTGATAAAAAGATCGCTCTGATTAAAAACTCTCTTGGTGATCTGGGCTCATCTGTTAAAACCAGCCTCAGAAACCTTGGGGTTGTTTTTGATCAGTCCATGTCTTTGGAGGGACATTGTCGTCAATTGACTAAAAACTGTTTTTACCACCTGAGAAATATTTCTAAAGTGAGGCATCTATTATCAAAATCAGATCTGGAACTGGTCATACACGCATTTATATCATCTCGTATTGACTACTGTAATTCTGTTTTTACTTGTTTTAATAAGTCGACTCTAAACAGACTCCAGATCGTTCAGACGCTGCTGCCAGACTTTTAACTGGTGCTTCTAGAACATCCCACAACACCTCCATTCTTGCTACTCTGCACTGGCTTCCAGTTAAGTTTTGCATAGAATATAAAATATTAGTTCTCACGTTCCGAGCATTACATGGTCAGGCCCCTAAATATATCTCGGACTTGTTGTGCCCCTACTCATCAGGACGATGCCTTCGGTCTTCAGGTCAGGGTCTCCTAAAGACCCCAAAAACTAAATTTAAAACCAGAGGACACCTGGCGTTCCAGGCTGTGGCTCCCAGACTCTGGAATAACCTGCACCAGTCTCTCAGGGAGCTCAACTGTGTGGTCACTTTTAAAAAACTGTTGAAGACTACACTTTTCAGAAAAGCTTTTAGTTACTGGATTTTAATTTTTATTTGTCCTTTAATGTTGCTGTTCTTATGATGTTTATGCACTCTTGTTTTATTATTCTATTGTGTTGCACTTGTACTTTTACCACAACTCTGTACAGCATTTTGTGATTTTATCTGCAAAAAGCGCTTTATAAATAAACTACTTACTCACTCTATGAATTAATATGATGAGACACTCAGAGCCCTTTTTTTTTTTTTAAAAAAAAAAGAAATATGGAGCCTGGGGGCCCACCCCATTTCCGGTCATTTCCAAATTCATTGGCACATCGAGTGATGTATTCTTTCAAAGGTAATTCAACGTAGATTACAGTTATGCCTTGCACAAATCGATTAGGGTAGGGGTCCCCAATCCTGGTCCTTAAGGGCCAATATCCAGATGTTTCCCTCTTCCAACACACCTGATTAAAATGATGAACTCATCATCAAGCTCTGCAGAAGCCTGATAACAATCCTGGTCATTTCAATCAGGTGTGTTGGAAGAGGGAAACATCTAAAACATGCTGGATAGGGGCTCTTGAGGACCAGGATTGGCCACTCCTGGATTAGGGGCCCATCCCCCTTTTTTCTGCAATTCCCATTAAAGTCGTTTTCTCATTCATTTGTGAGTTAAATATTGCGACAGTTGATGATACTGAATCATTGGCGCATACTAACATATGAATGGGGCCATCACTCTGTATGTGCCAGGGGGGCACCTGGGGGGCCCTTTTTTTTTATTTTTAATTTTTTGCTTGGTGGAAACGAGATTGTGACTGAATTCTCAGGGACGTGGTACGTGCTATTCAGGGCGGAGACATTCTGTGGGCCCTGCCGTAGTTCACACAAACTTGTTTATTCAAGTACCTTTACTTTTACTCAAGTACAGAAGAATAATAACTTTGCCACCTCTGATAAATGAAACCGGAACATATATTTCCAAAAAGAAGACATAATGAACTTGCTGGAATGATGGTGTGTATTTGGCCCCTGAACTAAAATGAGTTTGGGACCCCTGATATAATTACATATTATAGATTGAATGTTTGCAGGTGTGCACAGGCTCACCTTCTTTCTTCATGGCTGTAAACGTGGTTATTTCTAAGGCTTCCAGTGCAGTTTCCATTCAGTGCAGATGGTCAGATGATGCTACATTTATTCCTCTTCAATGATGAGAATCACGTGCTATGAGGACCAGGGTCCACCACAGACCTACAGGAAGTCTGCACACTTTGATCAAATCACATGGAAGTGATGATGAGATGTTTTCAGTCCCAGAGGAGAGTGTGACTTATAGGTTCTCCTCCTAGAGTCCATGCTGTAGCAGAGGTCTGGAGGGGTTCAAACACTGGTCCTGCTGTTGGCTGTAGAACCAGCTGATGAGAACCACGGAGGGAGGGAGGGAGTGACAGAAAGCTGTTCCATGAGGCAGGAGGAGAGCCGCAGCCCCTCCTGCTAACGGTACTCACACATGAAGCCTCTTCCTCCGCTAACATTCAGTGGTAGAGCCGGGGAATGATGCTCTCTCCCTGGAGGAGAAGAGGAGACATGCTGCTGCTGCTGCTGCAGCTCAAACGACGCCATTAAACTTCATTTTTTTTACTGCAGAGAAGAAGAAGAGGCGCTGTCCTCGTGCGCTCCCTCACAGAAACATGCGCTGTTTCCGTTCTGCATCATCGTCTCCATCTGCTTTGTCAAAGCCTGTAGTTTAGCCTGGAGTTAATAGCCTCACAATCTGACAGCAGCCAGATAAAGCTGGCTAGTTTAAGCACCGGTACTTCCGCCAGACCTTTCAAAATAAGACACTATTTACGAACTTAAGGAAAAAGGAATCGAGATGAGAAGCAAACGTACTGTAACTATTAAAAACTTTTTTTTTTTTTTTTTTTTTTGCCTGAAGGATGAAATAGCAATTTTTATGTTTTTAATTTAAAAAAAAAAAAAAAACTTCAATCAAAAAACTTTTTTTTAAATCCCTTTAAAAAAAAAAAAAAAAAAAACCTTTCATACAAAAAAGTTTACTTTCCAATCAAAAAAGTATACTTCAATCAAAAAAAAACTTTTCAGTCAAAAAACCCTCTCAATGAAAAAAACCTTTTCAAGCAAAAAAATAAAAATAAAAATGTAATCAATCAGTGGCGTTCTGTCATTGGTCGTAGAACAAGCTGTCAACAAAACATTGTGAGTAGCTATTTAGAATTTTATTCGACATTCAACCCCAAAATATCAGTCATCTTGCATGATAAAGTTGGTGATCTTAAACATGCTTCAAAATGTGGTTATTATTTTCAGTTTATGAACTAAGACATAGTAATGTGTTTATACAAGAAAGGGAAAATACAGCACTGTCAATAGAGCTATCAACAGCTGGTGTAGAGACAAAACAAGCTGCAAACTTGACTAGATTTAAAGAAAAAACTCGGAACACATTCTTACACGAATACGAGATCAACACATCAACGAGATGGAACTTATCAACTGGTCATTGAACACAATCGACTCAATCTTCACGAACAGAAGATCACCACAACACGAACCAGCGTGTCCAAAAGAGACATTCCCGAAAGAAGATGAACTTTTCTTTTGAACTGGAGGAACGCAAACAACGTCTGGGAATGCAGGGAACAAGGCCGACACGAACAACGATAGAGAGGAGGAGGAATACAAAAAGACAACACTGACCACAGATGAAAATAAATCCTACACAAAAAGGACAAAAAAAAATGAAATTTTGTTCAGAACACCTAAGAATGTTTGACCAGAGAGACAAGCTTTGATGTAAATTTTCTGTGTTCAAAACAGGGGACGGGACTTAGATAAGCAAACTGCTTCTCTCGTCTCCTTTTTCGGCATGTACAAAAAAAAAAAAAAAAAAGTGAATGTAACCATGTCAGAAATAAACTGAATAAATAAATAAAAAAATTTAAATTAAATGTGATCCCAGTTGGGAATTGACAAGTATTTTTGTTTTGTTTCATTATGGAAGGTTGTTAAGGAGAAAACACAGTGAAAATGAAAGAATGCACACATTAGATGTCACACTTGATCTTGTTTGAAACACATTCAAATACGCTGCCTACACATTAAACAGGGAAATGTACATCTAACCTGCCATTCACATTAAAAATGCATTTTTAAAAATGTATGTATTATATATGTTTTACATTGGAAATATTGAAAATGCATGTCGGATTTATTTTTTCCACATTGAAAAAAACCCATTGATGTGCTACCAGAAGTTGATCAATGTTGACGGAAGGTGGCTGTTGTTGACGGGAGGCTGCGAGAGAATAAAAGTACGGCTACGTGCTATAGAGATATCCCAGTCACGTGACCCCTCGCCGCATGTAGCCATGTAGGGATTTCCGAAGAAGACAAAGGCTGAGGGCCTCATTGTCCTTTTTAATCTCAAATCGTAACTTAGGTGCAATTTCACAACATTAAGAACAATTTAATAGTAAAACAAAAACACTTTTTAATAAAACTATGCAAGAACAACAAACATGTTGGACTTAGTTCACTGTTTGCAACTTCAGCAGGACCTGATAAACACACTTTGAGCAGAACGGCTCAGAACTGACAATGTTGGATTATAGGCTTTCAAAACAGTTTTCTGGTTTTTACAATGACTTCATTGTATCAAGGAAGTACAGAACACAGCGCTGATGTCAGATATATAAGAACTCAAATGAAACAGTGTGGAGTAAAGTAAAACTGAAACATCTTCATTAGACTGAATAAACGGGCACCAAACAAAAACAAAGAACAATTACTAAAAGTATCCCAAACATATAAAGGCAGGAAAACACACACTTCACGCTCAGAATCTCACAATATAATTTCACAGAGCTTGAGTGTCTCTCTTGACAGATCTAACAAGAAACTGACTGAAC
This sequence comes from Gouania willdenowi, assembly GCF_900634775.1. NCBI lineage: Eukaryota > Metazoa > Chordata > Actinopteri > Blenniiformes > Gobiesocidae > Gouania > Gouania willdenowi. The sequence continues at coordinate 33,359,936 of NC_041057.1, read as the reverse complement.
TGAGAGAGTATATATAGCCTCTCCTGACTTGATTAGGGAATGGGAAGCAGCTGTGGAAAGTGGGAAAACTGGGCAGGCAGGAAAACATGAACCGGAATTGTCTCAGTCAAGAACCAGGGAGATAATGAGGATATAAACAATGACTGAAAAAGCAGAATCATGACAGCTGACACCGTAGAAGAAGAAACAACTACATTTAACAGGATTACCTGCAGTGAAATACTTCTCCAGATCCGTCTTTGACGAGGAACAATGTTATAACATGGTTTAGAGAGCAAATGTCAATTTTGCAGGATACGTTTTCTTTAAACCTGATATCCAGAGTTTCTGAGAAATCTATGTTTATGTCAGCAGGAGCAATCTAGAAATAAATCAGGATTATAAAAAATCTGTCAGGTAATCGTAATCAAACACTTCATTTGCACTTTTTATGACCTAAAATTATATTTAATTTACTACAGCAAAACAAGTATTTTCTCTAATTCCACATTGTTGGATGAAATGGCATTAATTGATTAAAGCTGTGTGTTGCTAACTTTATCCAGTAACGTTAGCATATCCTAGCCTCATCTGTTATCTGCTAATGATCCCTTAATCTACTAGTTTAGCGAGGGATAATCCACTAACATGCTTTAATGCACACTTTAATGGGTTTAGATACACTGATAACAACAATAATGATAATATCCAATATGATTATTTAAACCTACCGTTGAAAAGTGCAACACAAACCGTTTACTAGCTTCATTGCGCTACAATAGTCAACTGCTCACTTCCGGGAACGATTCTAGGCTCCATGAACCGCCATTGCTGTAAAAAACAAAACGGATCATTGAAGTGAACAAAGTTGTCACTACTCTCTCTCTAAACGGCTCTGATGATACCGCTCACCACTAACAACAGCCGCCAAAACACACACGGAAGTTGATCACAAGAAATTCATTGCACCACCTCTGGTTCTTTTCGTCACATATCATCAGTCATGTTTTACGAAACATCCATTTTTGGGGTTTTGATTTATTTATGTATTAACAATGTTTCAATTCACCAGTAATGTGACGTATGCTTTGCAAATTTTTTGTCCGGGAGCAAAAGTCGACCCAGTCACCAGTTTATCTGGATACTATTTGGACCGTAACACTGTTTGGAAAAGTTGACAGATATTCACAGATTCAGACTTTCAGCATCAATAATTCTTTAACGAAATGTCATCGACACACATTACGTCTCCAAGAAAAAAACATGAAGCTCTTGTCCTAGTCTCCCCGTAAATATCCAAATATCACACAAATTTAATTTTTATTTTTAAAATAGATAAACGCTGCTTGTTTGATTTTTCTGTATTTCTGTTTTGGTTTAAGTCGGTAAAACAAAAATAACCACACTGTTTATTTGTTATTTTGATTTGGTTTTAAAACGAAATAACCAAAGAATGAAGGGTACATGGATTGTATAAGTGTTAGCTAAGCTAAATGCTAACTCATATTCAGTCAAGTTCCTACTTTTTGTGAGGTCAGCCACACATCCATTGGCCACTAAACATAATTTTATAAGATGTTAATGATAAAGAAACCACAGAAATTATATACTGTAAATACCATGAAGCCGACGAAACATATCTCCTCATATCTTAGTATTGCTCCGTAGCCTCCCTATTCGAAGGCTACACAATTTTACACATTTGTAGGAACTCAGGCTCAGTTTGTGCTGTAAAGATTTCCGTTTGTGCTGTTTTAGTTTTTTACAATGTTATAAACTTTAAGGCAGTGGCTATCAGTACATAATAAGTGTCAATTGACCGGCAGTCTTTCCATACGCAGCCCTCTCATTGGCCAGCTTAGGTCACGTGATAGATGCACCATGTGACTTAAAATTCCGTCAGTTTTATTTTGGCTCATATTTATTTTTAGCTACCCCGCTAACCCTTTTATTTTAGCCCTAACCCTATCCCTAACTCTAACCCAGGAAATACCCTAAATGTTTTCTTTTCGTATATGTATTTTTATAGATGGAATTTGCCGTGTTAAATATGTTAAAATGAAAAAATATATATGTCAAATGTGGCATTCAAACCCACGTCAGTGACGTGATAACACAGGTGCATTACGCTTATGTAGAAAAGGTCCAGCAACGTCATCTTTCGTACGGATAGACTGCCGGTATATAGATACGTATTACATACTAGGGGCCACTTCCAAACTTTAAAGCCTTGAGGCACACGCACATGCTCGACTTAGGCGCGTCAATGAGCGCGCCAACACACAGCATGCAACACAAATAATCAGCAATATCTCCAAAATTATAACAGCACAAAAATGTATTTATTTATTTTTTAAATATAGCTGTGTGTAAAGGGGAGCCAGCTTCACCATGCTCTTACACTATATATCATGAACCATAAGACCACATACCAATTTTGGCAAACTGAAGACAACGCATACTTAAAAAAGATATATAAAGGCGTATTTGCGTCATGTAATAAACTACTAGTTTTAACAACATATACTTACGTTTGTGAGAGGAAAGTCTGACATTTCTTCTTCTTCTTTGGTATTTTATGGTGGTTGACATCCTGCCTTCCGGCAACAACAGCTATCATCTGGTCACATTAATCAACTTCTTTTTTGTGTAGGCTGTGTATTTGAATGTTTACCCATTATTTTTGTTGTATTGTTTCACATTTATAATGTGCATTCTTTCATTTACTGTTTTCTCCTAAATGGCCTCCCATATTTCTTAAAGCCTCTTCAACAAGTAGTTATGCCACATTATTGCTTTTCACTCTGATGCCGTTTATTGTTAATGGTGCGAAAATTGTCTGTTGGACACATATAGTGTCTGAAATAAATATATAAAATTACTCAAGATGGACTTTGTTAATCTATTCATGTATTCAAGTATTCTCTGCAAAATATTTAGGTACCCGACTACCAGTAGGAAACCATTTCTTTATGGGTCCCTGACTGTGTGAAGGAGGGAAATGCAACAGCAGAGCTTCTCAATGGAGATTTATTACAGGAAGTAACAGAAAACACATTTAGCTGAGCTTCAAAAAAAATAAAAACAAAGGAGAACTACAGATAGGCTGTCCAGCTGCAGGAAGTAACAGCAACTTACAACAGACCATTAAACAGACATAAACACAAACACATATAGAGGGTAATCGTTAATATGTAATACTTTAAAACAAATAATGCCACAAAGTGATATTTACAAAACAGGGAAACACAAATAAAATCAAGATGTAGGAATACACAGAAATTGAAAAGTATTAAGTTAACTTAAAAGGACCCCACGTTGTTACAAGTACAGTAGCCAGAACGTGTGGGGTCTTATTTGCTGTAAACTGATTCTTCTAGCAGAATTGTTTTTTGACATAAACAATAAAAGTAAAAAAAAAAAAAAATCAGATGAATGCATCAGATTAAGGGGACAGCTAATTTCCATCTGTAGTCGTTGTGCTTAAAATAAAATAGATTTCATGTTTGGGGAAAGCTTTGAATGAGTGTTTAAATACTTTTTGGAATTGGTATTCATTGCTTACATGTTCTTTCAAAGACTGTCTCAAAAACTGTTGATAGTAATATGTTTATCTCATATATACAGTATGTCGTATGTCCCCTCTACAACATATACATAAAATAAGAAACTAATGCTGCGTTCACACCAGATGCATCACGAAATGTTCGTGCGACCAGATTACATACAAAGTCAATGGATAAACGCAGCCCAGAGGCAAAATCTTTCCTGTGCGGTCTGTTCCATGCTTCAAGAGTGTTGGCCGTGCGAGCGCGCTCCTCATTTTTCATCATATTCGCACACTCGCAAGAGTTGAAAAAAATTGAACTCCTACGACTGTTTCGCATAACGAAAGCCAATCAGAGCCTTTGTTGACGATGGCGTCAGGCCGTCAACACGGACACCGGTCTGTTCACCCATTCAACCATGGAGTGGAAGCTGTGGCCTTTACTGTATAACCGGGACCAGACTAGGAAGGATTAGACGTGGAGGAGAATCAGTGAGGAGGTGGTAGTAGCAGGTAATGTTAGGTAAGTTTCTGTAGCACTGAGCTAGCATAGCATTAGCAGCTAATCAGACCGGCTTTTTTCACTGGTGGTTTATGTTTATGAGAGGAGAAAAAAAGAGCACAGCTCCTCGCTTCGGCAAGCATTGACTCTCACCGAGTTGGATGTGATGCTGGTGGGCGGTGCTTCGCTTCAAACGTGCATATGAAGCGACTGGGGACATTTTTTGATCCTGTGAAACCTGTGGAACATTTAGTGTGGCAGACGCGTTTGGTGCCACAGAAGTCGGTGTGAACGCAGCAACAGACAATATGAATTTTTCATAAAACAGATTAAATGTTTCTGTAATCCATTACTTGTGCATGCTCTTTGCTATCACCAGCATCCTCAGTGGTAGAATGTCCTCCACCCATTCGCTGTCACACTGCAACATCCTCTGCCATAAACCAGCTTCACTGGGTGTTGAATCCATCCAAGGAACTTCCGTTCCATAACTTTTACCTGCAGAGATGAGATTCAAAGATAGTCCCTTCAGTTTACTAATTGTCGTCTTGCAGAACCTTGAGGATGTTTGGGAACTGTTTTCTTATATGTTTTTCAGTCTGAGTTCTCTGGCTCAGGAATGTGCAGCACTATCTACGGTAACTAGTCTAAGGTCTACAGCTGTTTCTATTCTGTTATTATTGTGTATTGTGTACTGTGTTTTCCCATTCATCATCATTACCCTATTGTCCCACCAGTGTAACACTATGGTATCCTTCTTCTTCTTGTATATGTTGTCAAAGGTTAACACAATATGAAGCGTAGACGTGTCAAACTCATTTTAGTTCAGGGACCAAATACGGATAAATTGGACCTCAAGTGGGCCGCAGATGTTGGGAATCAAACAATTTCTACATTAGTGTTACTTTGCATTTCTATGTATGAATTATATAAAAGGATGTATATAAGGCATCGATAATATCTAAACAATAGGTGACAACTAGTGACTATATTTATTTAATTTGCGGAAATTTGGTCAAATAATTTGAGGTTTGAGCAGGATTTAGGAAAAAATAAGATTCACAATAATATTAATGGCTTATATTTATATAGTGCTTTTATCAAGGAGACTCAAAGTGCTTACAGATCATTATTCATTCACACCAGTGGTAAGCTATAATGTAGCTACAGCTGCCCAGGGACATACTGACAGAGGCGTGGCTGCCATTTTGCGCCTACGGCCCCTCTGACCACCACCAACATTCATGCAAAATTCAAACCCATTGAACAGCACACGGTGGATTTGAACCAGTGACCCACCAGTTACGAGTCTGCTTCCCTAACTCTTGAGCCACCACTGCCCCACAGAGAGAAGAGAGTAAAAACCCCAGATAAACAATAGGAATCATCACCTGTTCCCAGCCCCAGTCTCAGGCCTCCAACATAGTGGTTGTTGAGTCGGTCGTGATCCCACACTGTGATTTCCACACAGGCCTCCCTGAGGTCCTCTGGACGGAAGCCATCATACACCATAGTGTGGTTAAACATTGGGTTGGCGGTCCTCTTCACGACACGCGTCTTCTGGCGGCTTTTCCGGCTCGTGTCAGGAAGTACAGTACTGTGGGAAAGTCAACCTTAGAACATCAAGCTTCAAATAAAACCTCTATCTCAACGTAACATAAATATAAATGTGCAATAACAAGCTATTACCAGAGGTGTAAAGATACAGTATCTACTCAAGTAGAAGTAGTTACTTGATTGAAAATATATTCAAGTACAAAGTAGCTCAATTAAATAGTAATCAACATAAAAGTTACCTTCACCCCCATGTTTATTATTTGGTAATATATCTTGGTACAGTTCCCTTGTGTACAGTAAACATCTCATGTAGAAACTTCATTTATTTTCCTCAAAGGCGTGTACAAAATAAAAGGTTTGTCAAAATGTGCCTTTTTTTCTTTTTTTTTAAAATAAAACAATGAATTAAATTCAAATAAAGTATAGCTAAATTTATGAACCAATAGCCAGCATTGAATGCTGGTTATTAGTGCTGTACATTACATTTAATCTGATTGGTCGACTATGATGTGATGCATTTGATTGTTGTCTGGTCATTTTATTTTTTGTAGTTTCACAATGTCTGTTGATCATGTTAAAACAAAAAAATAATGATTTACTCAGTAAAGGTTGGGTCTAGAAATGTAACCAATAAATTTTAAAACGCACTTAAGTACAAGTAAAATTATTGATTTACAAATATACTTGAAAAAAATACTAGTACCCCTAAAAGCAACTCAATTACAGTAATGTGAGTACTTGTAATCAGTTACTTTCACCTCTGGCTATTACAACTAGCCAACTCAGACTTAGTTACTTAGTTTCAACCTGGTTACAGAGGGTTAATGATTTAACTTTGACTGATTTAATCAGTGTAAAACTACAGTTTTTAGGTTTCCTACCATTTCACAAAAGGGTCAATAATAAGTCCTCTTGCAGGGGAAAGTTTTTTACAGTCTTTTACCCAAATCTGCACCTCACCACTTTCCATCTTTGACGTCCGCTTACCTGTAAATATCAAAACGTGTTTACAACTACATCAAGTAATATCCAAGTTATATAAAGCAAAAGATAAGGCATATTTAAAAGGTCCACAGCTCACTGTGGGATGTTTGTGGTAAGAATCTTAAAGCAAGTCTCATGTGTCCTCTGCTGTCCGGTTGGCCCGAAGGTGATGTTTGTGTTGATACCTGAAGATTAAAACAGATGTGAGTCAAAATACTATACTGGAAGAGTACCATAATAACAACATAAAGTAGTCATTCATACACACATTTAAGGCCCAATGACTCAGCAACATCTTTCCTTCTCAATAATTGATGCAAATAAAACAGGAGTAAAAGCATACCCGGTCTTTTAAAGTGTAATCGTTAATCCTGGTGTTGCTGAAGTCCCATTCGGACAAATCCAGGTCCACTTGACCAAGAAAGCTGTTCCGTCCAAAGGTTTCATTGTGCCACACTGATATGTTTAAATTCTGTGTTTTCAGAACTTCCATCGATACTTTAAACTATAGAAAGAGGAAAAACAAACGCTGACTAGTGACAGGAATAGGTGAACAGTGTGAACAACAATACTGCATTACACTAAAGATGAGCCGGGACACCAACCCACACAATGTGTGGATGTCTACGTATATCTATGGTTTTAAATACCAATCAATGGTCTGTGATTCAACATCACTTCCGAGTGTGTGAGAGAGAACCAACGGAGATTTGTGTCCAAGGTAGAGAGTCACACACACACACACACACACACACACACACACACACACACACACACACACACACACACACACACCGATCAGGTGCACTTCTCTGTCGATCACCGTCTGCGTGTGTGTGTGTGTGTGTGTGTGTAAAGGACCACCATTTAGTCCGGTTACAGTCTGTGTCACGACACCCGTCCATTGGGTGGTAGTGACTGTAGTGTTGAGTCAGATCAGTAAACGTTGCTACATAGTGAAGCCCGCCTGATGATTACTTCAGCTTCACTGACGACACACCTGCCGCTACATCTAACTACTGAAAATAGATAAGTTTAGTGAAAGTTCGGCAGACACACACACTAAACGACAACAAAAAATATGAAAATGACACAAAATACACAAAACTAAATATTTATACAAAAATTACGCAAAAGACAACACAGAAAAATACACCAAACGACAACAAAGACATGAAAATGACTCAAAATACACTAAACTAAATACTTATTATCCCACATGAATGCATACTTCCGACGGGCACTGTACATACATTACAGAAAAAAACACCAAATGAAAAAATATATAAAAATGAGTTAAAAACAACACATTTATCATGCACATGTCTCATAGAATTAAACCAGGGAAATTGCACACGCTATTTTACTTTGCACCTGCAAATATACCCCTTTATAATGCTACAGAGTATGTTGTTATTATTATGCCCATAATTGACAACTCTTCTTAAGCTCTCACTATATGAATACATACTTCCGAGGGGCACTGTACTCGACTTCAAAAAAACATACATTTACATACGTTACAGAAAAATACACCACACAAAAAAATATAAAAGTGATGAAGTCATGCACATGTCCCATAGAATTAAACCAGGAAATATGCACCCACATTTTGCATCCGCAAATATACCCCTTATGCTCCCACATGAATACATACTTCCGACGGGCACTGTACTAGTATTATTTAATTGGAAATCAAGCAGAGCCCCATCATTTTCTCAGTGGTTGAAGGAGGGGCTTTCATTTCTACCTTTGGAAAAGCTTAGACATAAACTATCACCATCACAGCAGATTGTTTTTGTTTCCTAGAAGCCCTTTGTTGAATATGTGAAATAATTTTCTTTTGATGTGTAATTGGCTCTCTGTTGTTTTAGAAAAATATTGTCATTTGAAAAATTTCTGTCCCTTCTTTTTATTTCCTTTCTTTGAGAGCCTGGGGAGGGGGGAGGGTATTATATAATGTAAAAAATACTGTACTGTTTATAATTATTGTGAAACTGATTAAGTTTTCAAAAAAAACTTTATTTGTTAATTTCTCTCTCTCTCTCTATCTCTCTCTCTCTCTATTGTGTACCCCTTAGGGTACACGTACCCCCATTTGAGTAACACTGAACTATAGCACAAAACCAACTGAAAAAGTACGATGAAACAAGAGGAGATAAAGAAAGGACTGAAATTCTCACCCTGAGAATTTCATTGTAGGATGGGTTTAACGTCTTCTTTTTCACTGTTGTTTTTCTCTTTCCCAGCTTAGTTTTGTCAGGAAGAAGGTAACATTTCACATAGCTGTGAAAAAACAAACAGGATTTACACTTATGTGACAAAATTATATGAGACTTTTTTTCTGAGAAATGTTGGTTTGCGTATTTCTTGGCTGGCACAAACGGGTCAGAACAGCTTCTCCTGGTGTCGGTGACGGCCAGCCCTCTGCACAGCACTACAAAGATGTGGAACTCTCCAAGCTTCTGAATGTAGTTCACAGCAAACTGAATGTTTCCCTGGACTTCAACATCACTGACGTCTCCATTGTAGATGCTACTCATGCTTCCACTGATCTGCTCATATTACAAAAGAGGAGAGAAATAGCAGGTTGAGTGTTTTAATAGTAAAGGTCAAGGTGTTGATTGACAGAGGTGACAAAACAATCTACTAATATTTTGATATTGCAGGTAATGTAGCCACTAGCATGATCTAAATGTTAAATGTTCATTTCAATTCGACTCAACTTTATTTATATAGCGCAAATTACAACAGTCATCTTAAAGTGCTATGTTGAATCTAAATGTTAAATCAACAGGCGGTGACCTGCCCACTTTGTATAATGTAACATTTAGCTTTACACTTGGCGACCTATTTAACATTTACATTTAACATTTACATTTAACATTTACATTTAACATTTACATTTAACATTTACATTTAACATTTACATTTAACATTTACATTTAACATTTACATTTAACATTTACATTTAACATTAGATTTTGATTCAACATTTAGATTTACATAGAGATTTGCATTTGCATTTAACTTTAAACATTTAGATTTAGATTTAACATTTACATTTCACATTAGCTATGTATTTAACATTTACATTTAGATTAACATTAAAATGTAACCTTTAGATTTAGATTTGTAACACTTACATTTACATTTAACATTAGATTTGGATTTAACATTTACATTTATATTTGACTTTTACATTCAGATTTAATATTTACATTTATATCTTGTACACATTTTTAACAATGAGATAGAACATACTGTTTTACATGAATTTGTCTCAAATTAAAAAAAATGAACTAAATGTGAAGAAAGTGAACTAAATGTTCAAAATATGTCGGCTAAGAAACAATGACCGAGTTTTTACATTCGGTACCCAGTACTCCTGAGTCCCAAACCCAAACTGAGTCACTGTAAATACCACAAACAAAACCAGTAACATCACTGAGAATGATCAACACAAGGGAATACTATTTAAATGTATATTTACAATTTACTATTTACATTTATCATAACATTAGAGCTGTGAGCAGACCTACAGATGACATCGAGGCCATTCCAGAAGAAAGACTTATATTGGATGTGGAGCTGCTAGTGTTCCTCCTACAGCGCAGGTTGGTCTCCAGAGCGTTGTCACTGTCTGTCTAATGACATCAAAATACAAAAAGGATCATTTTTAACAACATATGCAATAATAATAATAGACAAAACACATGGAATTAACGATTCAAAGAGCAAACATAATGTATTTACCTCGTCCTGTTGAAGAAGGATGGGCACTGACACACTAGACTTTATTGTTGTGTGAGAATCACAGGGAAACATAGAATCAACTGGAAGCAAAAACACTTTGTTATACTAGCAATTAATCTTTTCTAACTTTACCAAAGTGCTTTGTACAAGTGTACAGCGTGAACTATAGACAAAGAACTGAATCACCATCATCAGTGCTTAACATCTTTTGTTCTCTTCCATCAATTGGGTTTCTCTTTTCCTCTGAAAAACAAATCCAAACAATAGGATCATTTGGTGGAAAACACTTTGATACATATATGCATATATACTGTATTATGAATTAATAATGGCTTTTTTCCACATGTGGTCGCTGGTCACAAAAACTTGTGTTGTCATTATTTAATTAAAGGTTCCTATTAACATGCTCATCCTACTTCCTTCCCAAAGGTGTGCATTCATACCCATTATCATCACTTTGTAGGAGTTCTTGTTGAATTCGTGCTTGGTTTCTGTCTGTATTGTCTGACACCACCACCTAGATGTACTAAGATTTAGTGTCTGTAAAATATATTAAAAGAATCAATGACCAAAGACAACCTTGGTAGAATCCAGCCTTTACTGGGAACAGACCTTAAAATACTGCTGGCTTTGTAAACCAGGCCCATGCTCCCTTGCTACAGCAACGTAATGGTCTTTACCAAACGGCCAATTAGCCCATACTCCGAGAGAAACACCCACAGAGTGACTCTCCAAATCACCAAAACATGCCCAAGGCATTGCTTCTCCTTGACCTGGGAAATACCAATCAAAACTTTAGCACCCAGACATAGACCTGTCCACAGACAGAGGATTGTGATCCTATGGTCACCCTTCTTGAAAGAGAATTACGGCCTGTACATCTGAAATGAACCAAAATGTATCAGCAGAAAGTCCGGTCACTAGGCCTTAGCACACGTCCCATCCATAAGCCTTGCTCTAGGATAATGACAAGGCAAACGCTCGGCACATAGCTTCCTATTGTCTGGCATAAAAGTTGTTTAAACTGTTTTAGTAGGAGCTTTTATCTTGGACTAAAATGCAATGGGCAACCATAAACCAGGAGCAAATTGTCTCCAAAATAGTAGTTCCTCAGAATATCAGAGCACTCAAACTCCCCCTTCATCAAAGAGACATTTTAAAGAAAAGGAATTTAATTGTTGTTTAATTTAGAGAACTTGTCTGTTTTCTGTGAATGTCTGGTGTACAAGTTGCTAGTTGCATCCATTTCATTTTTTTATTTAGAAAAAAAGAATTTGGCCAGGCCATTAAGTGAAAACAATATTTATAACAGTAAATCTTACAAGCTGCAAAATAAACCATCAAGTAGTTAAATTAAAGGCACAGGAATCAACTTCGTGTTGTGACTAAAAGTACTCTAAGCGTGCATTTACTGTTTAATTTAATACGATTTTGTGACTTGCTTTTGTATGTAGACTGGGTGCTTTTACCTAAAGTTGTCCGAGACAGAGGCTGAGTCCTGGTCATTATATCTTGACTGGAGCCTCCGTCCTTTTTTCGTGGGATTGAAGAAGTGATTCTGGGAGAATTCTTAAAGGGAATGTAAACACCATAGTCTCTGCTGACCCATTGAGCTCCTGGAATTACTGTAGTCTCTACAAAAACAAGATCTATCTGTCAGAACAATGTTCATGAACTCCATCCTAATGTGTCAGATATGGGTGATACTAAATCCAGAAACATTTTGGGGACACACCAGAGACAGAGTAAATACTGCCCAGTACTGCATGCACAGGCAGTAATATCACCAAGTTTACTTTACTCTTGTATGTCTCGAAAATGTTGCTGAAATGTTTCTGGGTTTTAGTATCACCCATCAGATATGGCTAGCATCATAATGAAATCATCTGACATGGCAAGATGTGTGAAGTTTTCAGATTACTGTTTGAAGTTTTCTTTCCTTTATGGAATAAACTAAACATTACTGTATATTTTTCTTACTGTCATCTGAAGAGAAGTTGGTAATGTCTGTGCAGGTGCCTGATAGCTTGGTTGACTTTGATGTTCGTGATGAAACATTTGGGGACGTTGACTTCTCCATGTGATTGTCATTAGAGTTTGTTTGATGATTAATGTCTATGGGAAAAGTTTTCAAGGGAGAACCTGGAACTCCTGATCGTGTGTCACCAGAAGAATCTCGAGGTAGGACTTTTGGATGGCAGGTCTTTGATGGACTTCTTCTCACGTCATCATTCTGTTTCACAGATCTTGTAAAAGGAGTCTTGTCTTGGCTGAGACGCCTCTCTGGAGATTTGGTTTGAGCCTGGACTTGACATGGACGTTCATCAGCAGCTTCACTTGGACTCCGCAGCTGTTTACCACTGATCATACTCTCATCATACCACTGACAAACAGGACCATTATCTAATGTTTGTGCCTCTTTGTCACTTAGTAATGCACTGCTTGAAGCTCCATTGACTTTTACTCTGATTACTTTGGGTTGTGGGTACTCTATCGCCGATAAATGCTTGAGCTCACTAGGCTTGGATGCTGTGACTTCTTGTGAGATGGAACTTGACAAGTTGAGGCATGTTTCAGTCACATCATGATGTTGAGAGGAACTTTTATTCTGTTGGCATGATATTTGCATGTCCACTACAGAGTCATCTGTCCCCTCACAAACAAGGACAGGGTCAGCTCTGTATGTGCCGTCCTCTTTTGATAAATCCACAAAGAGACAGTCATCACTCTGTAAGGAACTACTAGTCGTATCCTCTTTCCTTTCCATTTGAGGATACACAATGTTACTTACGTTTCTAAATTCAGAGTTACTCTGAGGATTAGGGGAAAACTTCCTTACTGTCTTGGAGATACCTTCCAAACTGATCTTCTCTGTAATGGGGATCTTTACAATTCCACTACTTTTTCTTTCACAGAAAGCATTTGAACTGGATAGTTGTTCTGAAGATTGAACATTACATGTTCCCAGTTTGTCTCCTCTGGTCTCAAACTCTAACGTGGTCATCGGGTTCTGTAGCGCTGTAATTTGCAGCATTTTAATTTCTCTCGCTGTTTTTATTTCAGCAGGTGGTTTCTCCTTCAATGTAATTTTGGCCGGGTACGATGTCTTCTCTGGTTCGTCAATGTTCAACATTCCAAACATTATTTGTCTAGGTTTTGGCAAGATTTGGTTATTTGAGAGTATTTGCTTGTTATTTGAAGCTTCAACAGATGAAAGACTGAGCCCATCTTTGGCTTCTTGAACATGATGGCTATGTTCAGACTGCTTTTCTGAAGGAACTGCTTTATCTGACTCCTGCTCCACAGAAATTACACTTGAACTTGAAAATTCAGTTCTTTGAAGCTTGTAATGCGAGTGCTCTGATATGTCTGCAAAGACAACAACAGTCTAAGTAAGAAGTCATTTATTTTTCTATTGAAATAAACATATCAACACTGAAGTAACTTCTTTAACTTGCATGCGTGTGGCTGAAAGTTATGATATTCTTAAAAATCTCTGGTGGCTTTTGTGTATAAAATAATGTCATTGACTACTTTATACAATGAACAAACCAAATTAAAGGGATACTTACCACCAATATGTAAGGTTTTTTTTGCTTGTTGCTCTTGAAAATGTGTCCCATGTTTAAAAACAAGTGCTCCCTCAGTGGAATCCAGATGATTCGTCTTGAGGTGAGGCTGAAGTGCGTTTGTAGAGTCTCTGTGAGAGTTGTTGGCCATTTGTGTCTCAGATGTAGCATAGTGGTCGGAGTCCAACAAGCCATGCTCTCCCAATTCTTTTCCATCCTGGCACTTCACACCATTCGGACCAATAGCACTGCAGAATCTCACCTGCTTCTTGTTTGCACAGTTGTCAATGGTGTAATTTGGTTTATATGTATCCAGTAGGTCTTGAAAGACGGCATGCAGACTAATCGGTACATCCTGTGTATGTTCTATGTTAACAGAACAAACTGTAGAACTTGTGTCAAAAACTTTGTTTTCTGGCAGTGGAATAAGTGCATTGGGTTTGACCGGGAAAGGAATGGTTTCAGATGAAGATGAAGATATGGTCTCTGTAAGAAACAAAGACAAACAAATCCATAAATTGTTTATGTTGTCTTGTCTAATAATACTACATCTCCAAACAAGTAGGTTTTGGTCTCTCCTTTCAGATCTTTACATTACCAGTAGCCAGTGTTACAAAAGTAACGAAATTACAGTAATGTAACACTTTTTGCTGTAACGCAGTAATGTGACGCATTACTAATAAAATTTTGCTAATACAGAGTGATACCCGTTACAAATCTCAGTAAACTCACGTTACAACGCATTTTAACCTGAGAGGTGAAAAACAGCACCAGTAATTTGAAGAAACACCTGGACCGGTGCCACGCTAACGCCAAGTTGACAGAGAGAGATGCAGGTGCGGCAAAGAGAAAGAGAGCAGAGGATGAAAGTGCAGAAAAGAGTCAGACAAAGCATCAGAAATTACGTTTTTCTCGGTCTGCCGTGCTACAAGAACCAAGAGAAGCTTGTCTGCAAAATCCCACGCCAGCAATGGCAAGGTAAGCTAACGTTGTCATAGAGAGTGGTACCATACCATACAGTATGGTCACCAGTGACGTGCAGTCAGGGTAGGTAAGGTAGGCAGTGCCTACCCAAGGGTGAATTGATATTTTGATTATTTGTTTTAATTATAATATCATTATACATTTTTTTTTTCAATTTCTGAAACCAATACCAATACCTATAAGTTTGAAAGTGTCAGCATTTTGTGCTTTTCATAGCCCAAATCGCTAAACATTGCTATTTCCTAACCGCTGTAAGGCAGGAGGAGGCCACACCCCCTCCCAAAAGCACACCGTTGCACTGCCTCTGTTCCCATAGCGCGTTTTTATGTTTGCGCATGCGCAATCAGTTCCCCAAGATGACAACCATTTACGTCCAAAGGCAGCTCTCTACGCTGCCTTTGGACGTAACCACGCTGTGCTAAATGCTATACCTAAGTTCACAGTGCATTAGTGAATTGATATCACGTGACCACTGCTGCTACGTTCTCTTGCTAGTGGGTGGGTTAATGTTAGTCAGGATGACAGCGCTAAAGACAATAAAGCCACAGCAGAGGGATCAAAGAGCCACACGTGGGTCTTATTGCAAACTATCAGATATGTATCAGATTCAGGAGCACGTAAGAAAGTAGGGCCTGGGTCAGCTTTGAAGAAAACAGATTTGTGCCATTGAGACTGTCTTTCAGATCAGATACAGGTCACACATGGGCAAAAAAATTGAATTTGGTTCACATGTTCCGGCAGCCTGAACGTAGCCTGCTTCATACTGTAGTTTCTACTAACACGTTATCTACCTATTTGTCTCATTATCACAGATTTACTCACCTTAGAACTAAATACTGTCAATATACTAAATAAACAATGGAAAAAGTAATATACATTGTTGTGTTTGATAGTCAGAGGTGAAAAAACTCACTTTCTTCCACTGCCTGGTTGAGTTCCACTTCTCCACTTACTGACTGCTCTTTCTTTTCTTCAACAACATGCTCAATGTTAAATGGGTTTTTTCTCTGAAACAAAAGGAATCAAAACAAGTCACAGTCACACACACACACAGACCAGGTATCGCACACACAGCTTAGTATGTAGACCTCTACCTTTAATGGTGACTGTAGAGCTGGCTTTGGAGAACCATGTGTGATCTCAGAAATATTCTGAATTTCTATCCTGTTTGGGGTAAACATTAACGTTATTGTTAGAACAATAATTTAAAGCACCTGTGGAAAAAAAAATATAGAAACTGTAATTTTCATAGTTAAGGTAGAGGATCATTCAATAGATGACAGACTATAATATCTATCGACCAAAAAGCACTCCGAGAAATCCGACCTTCACCAAGAACCAAATCTCCTCTTTTCCAGATGTTGTCACTTATCTGATCAATGATCCTGATCATGGTGCCATGATCAATAAGATAATTAGTCAGGATCCTGAAACCTAATGACTTGTTCCTTATAATAGGAAATTAAAAGTGAATGTACTAAGAAGTAGTAACCTATACCAATGAATCCAGGAAGTACTCACTGATGCTGGGAACCAATACAAGTACTTATTAATACAAATACAGTTATATTTCAAACACTTATGTACTGTTAAAATCGCTCTGTTTTCTCCAACTTTATGTGGATCATAAATGTATTTACGAAGCTGCTGACATTGTTCTTTCACCACCAAACTGACCAAGGAGGTTATGTTTTAGTCACTGTTTATTTCATTATTTTCATTTGTTTGTCCATGAAGAGTCTAACTCAAAAACTAATGGATGGATTTTGATGAAAACTAGGAAATATCCAAATTGGGATACGGTGATTAGATTTTGAAGATCAATCCTGAATCTGGATCAGTTTAAAAATAAAAAATTTCAGTTCGTGATCGAAATTTGATATGTAGGTTTGTTTTCTCTTTCAGTCCAGCGAGTTTCTCTGGGCGACATCTGGAATAAAACTGCTGGTATGAATAAATTGATTTTCCTCAATATCTTTGTAGCATTGAGTTGATATTTATACTTGCAGTATGGGGGACGGCTATGGGGGTGTGTGCTCTCTGAGTGCTTTTTCTAGGTAAAACACAATTTGGTTGAAGCAAAGATTAGGACTGTAGAATCAAAGCATTTTTCACGAGTATGAATAAACATCACATTATCAATTCCACTACTTGTATCGGTATCGAGACATCCCTAAGAAGTGTTGATTGAAATTAACTGTTAAACCAACCCATTACAAATATAAGTTTCTTACATTAGGCTACTTGTATTTAAAATTCGTGAACATTCATCATCAATAATTGAAATGATTGAATACATGCTTCCTTTGAGTGAAAAATGTACTTACTGGTAATCTGACCAATAATAATAATATGACCAATATCAGGATATTGGTCTTGGTTTGTTTATATTTGGTTATGTTGACGTGTGACTTCATGGACGATCAATCAATGGACGTTAATGATATTTTCTACTATTCAGTGAATGTTGAGTTTGATAAAAACGTTGTATGTTATCTTACTCACGTAGTTCTGGCCTCAACTGTAAATTATATTGCTTTACAAAAGCATGAAAAACAACCAACATGTGAGCCTTAATGAGAATAAGAAGCTTACATGGAATTAAAGGGCCAATTACAAAATATAATTCAACTGTGTGCACTCGTGCTTTCACAAGAGATTACATCCACATAATCCACTTCTTGCAGCATGTGATGCAAGTCTAAATTCCCACCAGCATTTTTTCAGTGTAATTCATTATGTAATTCAAGCTTGTTTTGTCCTTTTCAGTAAATATGAACCTCCAGCCTGTAGCAAGAGAGAAATGCCTTAAAATGTCATTTTTATTACATTTTTATCAGCCTATTGACATAGTTGTCTCAGTCATATTGTGCCATATGCTAAATTTTTCACTTAACTAATAGTGAAACTATTGATACTCCTAAAATGTGATTTGATACATATGCTGAGGTCTCTGATAATAGAATCTATATTGTTGATCAGACCTGGCCTATTGAATTTGAGTTACAGAATAATACACATTAACATAATATTGAATATTTCTAGAATAAAGGTTTTTAAAAGGAAATTCTGAACAAATTAATATCATTAAGACAACTAAGTATCTTTCACATTATGTTTCCTTTCTAATAATAAGGTCCTTATATTTATTATGTAACTTCACTAAGCGCTCTATTCTCCCAAAGTCCAAAAAAATGCTGTTTTTGGCCACACGCTATTCTCCCCCTGTACTTAAGTCAGTCACTGTGCGCCTTCATTCCAGTTACACACTGTGGGTGGAGCAGCCCTGAAATGTGGGTGTTCCCATTCAAATCTGGCTTTCTCCAGTGTGCATAAGTCCTTTTCCTCTTACGTTCTTCTAACCCTGGAATAAGTGGTTTCAAATGTTTTTACTGCTGACCTTAAATGTTTTTACTGTTGATTTTAAATGTTTTTACTGTTGACCTTAAATGTTTTTACTGCTGATTTTAAATGTTTTTACTGTTGATTTTAAATGTTTTTACTGTTGACCTTAAATGTTTTTACTGTTGATTTTAAATGTTTTTACTGTTGATTTTAAATGTTTTTACTGCTGAGTTTAAATGTTTTTACTGTTGACCTTAAATGTTTTTACTGTTGATTTTAAATGTTTTTACTGCTGATTTTAAATGTTTTTACTGTTGACCTTAAATGTTTTTACTGTTGATTTTAAATGTTTTTACTGCTGATTTTAAATGTTTTTACTGTTGACCTTAAATGTTTTTACTGCTGATTTTAAATGTTTTTACTGTTGATTTTAAATGTTTTTACTGCTGATTTTAAATGTTTTTACTGCTGATTTTAAATGTTTTTACTGCTGATTTTAAATGTTTTTACTGTTGATTTTAAATGTTTTTACTGCTGATTTTAAATGTTTTTACTGTTGATTTTAAATGTTTTTACTGCTGATTTTAAATGTTTTTACTGTTGACCTTAAATGTTTTTACTGCTGATTTTAAATGTTTTTACTGTTGATTTTAAATGTTTTTACTGCTGATTTTAAATGTTTTTACTGCTGATTTTAATGTTCTTATTTTTTTAAAACTGTTTAATGTTTTGTGTTGCACTTTTAATCATGTAAAGCACATTGAACTGTGTTGTGTATGAAATGTGCAATTCAAATACATTTTCCTTAGTAATGATTGCTGTTAATCAAGAAGAGCTTCATTCATTCTGTGTGTGTTTATTCACAACCACTTGAAGCTAATGTGAAGACTTTCTCTTTGAGTGTCTATCAAACGTGCTATATAAAATATCCAATGCATCATTATTAATATTATTATTGAAGGATTTCTGTTTCTGTTTTCATGAATTGCGTCCTCACCTTTCATGGCCCAGCTGCATGTGAGGCTCTTGATGAATTAGTATCGATGACACGAGGATAAGATCTTGTTCACTTTCACCGCTGATGAAAGAAGACTTCTCCGGTACAATGTAGGAGGTTTCTACTGCAGCACATAACATGCAGGGGGGGGGGGGGCATGGGGTGAGAGGTTAAAACCCCCTCACTGTGTCAGCATGCAGGATAGATCAGCAGTCAAAAGTGATTGTTTTTATATTTTGTTGATTTCTAAAGAAGGAAATCATCTCTGGGATGAATTGGCAATTTACAATGAGTCTGTTCTGAATAAAACTGAACTGAATGTTAAAGTTGACTTACTCACCTTTACTGACACCAAGTCTAAGCCAGTAAAGCACCTCTAATGTTCCATCAGTATTTAAATACACTGTTCAGTAAGTTATGTGTTTTTTGTCTGACTCTGGACACTGACTCTATGAGCTACGGTTAGGTTGTCAGAATGTTAGCTTGTAACCTGAATGCTTGTGTAAAATCATTATTTGGGGAACGAGACTTAGTAAATGTGTAAACACGAGAAGGCCCAGGAAGTCATGCCGTTGGTTATCACAAGACCAGCAAATGGTGAAGAGTGGGGGGGGTCAAACCCCCACCCCTGGACTCTGAACTGTAGGTGAAAAAGCACCAGGAGAACAAGAGCGTCAGATAGAGTCAGAGGTCTTTAGCACCCAGAGCAGTCTGCTGCGAAGGAAGCAGAGAACCTCGATCGAGCTGTAGCTTTAAATGCATCAGGGTTATTGCTTACGTTAATAATAATAATAATCATCTGTCTGAGGTGATGAAAGAAAGAAAATGACTGATGTCCAGGTCATTTTAAACATCTTTAAAAGATCAACGCTGACACCACACAGAAAGAGACACTTTGAACAGCTGCAGACTTACTCATAGTTTCTGGTTTTTGTGTGTGTTTCATGGACGCTCGGATGATATCGCAGCCATGAATACGATCTGGGTGACGATGCTGCTTGGTCTCATAAAACCAGTCCCCAGTCAGGTACCTCAGCTGGTCTCTGTCGCTCACACTTCTCTGGAGGTTCCTGAGCGCACACAAACATTCAGACTTATCTAAAGTTTCACAGTGAATGTGTAAAGTTTGACACTCACTGGACTCTCTGCTCCTCGATCCTCTTCAGCTCTGCGTCTCTCCTCAGCACAGATTGGATGCTCTCCTGTTCTTCCTCCGTCAGGAAACTCAAGTCAATCATTGTGGCAGGTTCTGTCCTGCTTTGAGTAAACGTTCAGTCAGTGAATCATGAATAGAAGCTTTAATTCATACCACATGAATGACAGGGACAGTAGTGCTTGACCTGGTGTAGAACATAAATACCACTCAAGTAAAAATTAAATACAAGTAAGTCATACATCAAATATTCAAGTACAAGTAAAAAGTAGCTCAACTAAATAGTACTCAAAGTAAAAATGACTAGTTACTGTCACCCCCCATGTTTATTCTTGGTAATAAATGTTGCCATGGTTCCCTTGCATACAGTAAACATTTCATGTATAAACCTAAAAAGAAAGAGACCAAATATGAATTTTTTTTCCACAAAGGCATCTGTATAAAATAAAAGGTTTGTCAAAATGTACAATTCTTTTTAAATAAAATAACACCAATGAATTAAATTCAAAATAAAATGAAAGACAATTAAAACAAATTCTGATTAGCTAAATTTATGAATTCTAAAACTTAAAAATGAACCAGCATTCAATGCTGTTTTGTTTTGTGCGTTATGTTTAATCTGATTGGTCGGCTATAATGTGATTTATTATGTTTAATCTGATTGGTCGGCTTTGATGTAATGTATTATGTTTAATCTGATTGGTCGGCTATAATGTGATTTATTATGTTTAATCTGATTGGTCGGCTTTGATGTAATGTATTATGTTTAATCTGATTGGTCGGCTATAATGTGATGTATTATGTTTAATCTGATTGGTCAGCTATAATGTAATGTATTATGTTTAATCTGATTGGTCGGCTATAATGTGATGTATTATGTTTAATCTGATTGGTCGGCTATAATGTGATTTATTATGTTTAATCTGATTGGTCGGCTATGATGTAATGTATTATGTTTAATCTGATTGGTCGGCTATAATGTAATGTATTATGTTTAATCTGATTGGCCGGCTATAATGTGATGCATTTGATTGTTGTCTGGTCATTTCATTTTTTTAATAGTTTCACAATGTCTGTTGATCATTTTAAAACAAAAACAAAAATAATTTCCTCACTAATGGTTGGGTGTAGAAATGTAAAGAATTACTTTACTTTTTTTCAAATGTGCAAATTAGATGATACATATAAATACAAAAAAGTAGCCATAAAAGCAACTCAATGACAGTAATGTGAATACTTGTAATCTATTACTTTCACCTCTGATGTTTTCATATTTTCAGGCTCTGTTAAACTGCTTACTTTGGTTCCCTATTGGCTTAATGCACAAACTTAAAATAATAAGTGTATTTAAAAATGAAAACACCAATGCAACTTTAATGTGATTCCTACAATAGTATGTAAACACTGTCTCCTCTGTAAAATATAGCTAATTAACTTATGACTAAATTATTGTCTCCTATCGTCAGAAATGTGATTAAATGTCCTCTACAACATAAATGAATCTGGTTTCAATAATAAAAACAGAATTATATTGAGCAGTAGTGGTAAATCTGTCCAATAAATAGCCTCAAAGGGAACTAAGAATGTTTTACTATTATTTTGAAATTAATTGATGAATGTTTCCAAGTACCCCCTGTAATGTGCTCCTGTACCCCTGTTTGGGAATCACTGGTCTAGGGCAGTGGTTCTCAACCTTTGTAGCCAGCGACCCCCCAAAAAAAGGTGCCAGAGACCAGGGACCCCCACTGTAGCTGAAGGTGGTTGAATCACAATTATTTATTCATCTGAATAATATCCACTGTTATTAATGGAGTTTATTATTATTTGCTTCAAAGTATATAGTCATCTTAAAGATATAAATCCTTGTTTTAATCAGGAATAAAATGGTTAAAAGTGACCAAAAATGGTGGAAAAGGTGGAGAAATTAGAAGTTGTTAATTAGAGTGACCACAAACGGAACAGAAAAAGTGGTAAAAAGGGTTCAAAGTGTCAATATTGGCTTAAAGTAGGAACAATTAGTTTAAACTGGCAAATAATAGGCATGACAAATCGTGAATGTGGTTAAATAAGCATGAAATATGGTGAAAAGAGGTTAAAAGTGACAATAATGGGTCAGCATTAGACATTAGGCGAGAAAGTGGAAATAATGAGGAGAAAAGGCATTGGAAAGTGTCAGAAATGGGAGTAATGTAGCAAAAATGTATTAAAAGAAGCAACAATATGGCACAAAAAAGTGATGAAAATAGGTTAAAATATGAAAAGTTTGGTGTAGTAACATGGGCAAGTGACAAACCAGGTAAAACTATTCATGTGAACACTGTGGATTTTAACCATTTTCAAGACAAAAGGAAGAACGAGTTTGATCCAGAAAAATTCACGACTGACTAACACTGTTTAGTTATGAAAGAACTTTAATAAAAAATAAAAAATAGAATGTCTTGAAAAGATAAAATAATTATTTATTCAGTTTAGTTATTACATACTGAGTCTTTATTAGATTCATTTCTGTGTTTAAAAACATTTTGTAGTAACAACTGCAACATGTAGTTTTTTTTATCTAACATTACAACATGAGTGATATTACATCATGACGTTATAAATGTGTTACATTTTGAGCTACTCATAGCATCAGGGTTGGGGTCAATTCCATTTTTCAGTTACAATTAGGTTTTCAATTACCCATGTTCAATTACAGTTCCATCATGATTACAGTTACAATATTTTTTTATCCTCACAAAGTTAATTACAATTAATAAATAAATAACCTAATAAAAGTTAAACTTCCTCTTGTGTTAGCATCTCTAATGATAACTGCTGTAAAATACACTAATAACAAATATCTATCATCTATTGGTTACCTTGTTAAGGTTCCTAATCAATGAAAATATGGGTTTTAATATTTATGGTATGAGCATCTTTTTTGTGTCCGTATACTCCTAGATTAAAAAATAAATAAAAATGTAAATGGTAAAAAGTGGGAAAGCTTGATATGAAACACATTTTATTCATGTTCACTACATATGTGTAGAACTGTACATAGAACTGTAACATGGTTCCCCAGTTTTGCGTTAAATTATAATTGACAATTTTTATTGAATTTTCATGGCAATGACAATTACAAAATCAATTACCTAAACTCAATTACAATGTAACTACTGTCACAGGTAAGAGTCCTGTTAATATGGAATAAAAAAAAATATATTTTTGCTGTTGTTTACCTCAGTGAGACCCTACAGCAGGGGTGTTTAACTCATTTTAGTTCAGGGACCAAATACGGACCAGTTTGACCCCAAGTGGGCCACAGATTTTATGCGGGAAAACCAATAATTTCACCATTATTGTGCACAACAGGATCTTCACTTTAAATTTCCTAGATTTTGTGACCAATTTCTATTAAATTAGGCGAAATGTATTCATTTGAAGAAAATTAAAGGACATTTTTTTTTAAAAAAATGTTTAGTTTTTAAAATAGGAAAACTGTGAGTCCTGTAAATATAGTTGAGTTTCATTCACACAATGATTTTTGTTTTTTCTGTCATTTTTACTCTCTCCTGCGGGCCAAATTGGATGCTCCAAAGGGCCAGATTTGGCCCCTGTGCCATGATTTTGACACACATGATGTAGAGATACAGACATAAAACAATCATAATCATGTTTTAATAAGACCAACACAGCTATGTAATACAGTCCATGTCACAAATGGAAAAGGATTAGTTCCATCTGATTGTGAACAAGGAAACATGTTATCTTGACATGTTTACAGTAGGAGTTTTGATCAGGAAAAAGGACAGAATAGTAAAATGATACATGCATTGGGCAGAACAAAAAGTTCCCTCTAAATTATTTAACATTACGTAAACTAAATGATATCAGAAATGACTTGTTTTCTTTTTTAATGCTGGTATTAGCATTAGAACCTAGAACTGCACTCAGACAGAGGAATGTGTAGTTATAGGAAAGGAAACATTACAGTTTACGTTATTTGTATAAATTAAATCTAACCAACATTCTATCTGTGAGTCTAACAATGGACAAACACAACATTTATAAACTCTGCTCACCTCTCTGTGTGGATCCTTTCTGACAGAAATCCAAACTCCAACTGCAGCAGATCCAGCCTTCCTCCTCCTCTTCCTCCTCTTCCTCCCCCTCCTCCTCCTCTTCCTCTTCCTCCTCTTCCTCCTCCTCCTCCTCCTCCTCTTCCTCCTCCTCCTCCTCCTCCTCCTCCTCCTCCTCCTCCTCCTCCCCCTCTTCCTCCTCTTCCTCCTCCTCCTCCTCCTCCTCTTCCTCCTCCTCCTCTTCCTCCCCCTCCTCCTCCTCCTGGTTACACCACAGAAACATCCAATGGATCCAGTCTAAGCTTCAAACCTCATGTTAGACACAAACAAACACAATCAACGTCAAGTTTCTGTTTTCTGGAACTTTCAAATCCTACAAATCTGAGGAATTAGCTTCGATCACATTTTCTCTAAATATCTACCTTTGTGAAAAAACTGTAGAAGTTTAATAAAGCAACATTAAGTAATTAATGGAAAAGCAGTTTTTTCCTCACAATATTTGTTACTGGAAGTCCTCCCTGAAATACAGGTCAGCCTATGAGGTAATAGGGTTCTTTTTATATATTTCTTCATTGGAAATCAGGTTTTTGATATACATCACTAAGAGCGTCATGTCTACACAAACATCCTTAGTGTATAAATGAGACAGTCTTATTAATTCCATAATTTCTGTTTTTGGATAGGGATGTAAAGAGAGGCTACTAGAGTCACAAGACAAGAGAGAACAAGCAGCAGCAAGGGCAGGTACGGGTGGGAGAGGGAGCAGGAAGAAGAAAAGATGCTGGAGTACCCGGAGAACACAGGGAGAACATGCTAACTCCACACAGAAAGGACTCCTTTGTGGAGACAGTTGTGCATGTTTGGTCTCAGACAAAGTTCCAGTAACTGTAAACCTTCTTTGTTGACATTTGTTTCCACTAGTCAGTCTGTATTTCTTTCCTTTCTGACATTTTTACTGCACGTGTTTTGTTTACTGTGACTGGGACCTGATCCCACGATGCAGCTGAGACGTCAAATCTGTCATTTCTCTTTCAGGCCAACATTGAGATGATGATGTAAGCTTTTATTTCCTGTCATGTAGACACAGCTCTAACTCTCTCCTCCTTTATCTTATTTTCAGCTGCATACAGTATGTTTTGGTTAAAAACTCACATTACTCTAGTTTAAAAATCACTGCTCGGGTTCCTAAAAGTCTCAAAAGTTCCTCTCCTTTCTACATCTGAGCTTATTTTATCTTATTAACTCTCACATTTGTAAAGTCCTCAGTCACATGAGAACAAATGGAAAAATATGTTTGTTTCTTTCTAAGCTTTGCTTTTACCAGTTTTTTTTCATTTATTTTTAACTTGGTTTTTTAATGATTGTTTCTTTATTGTTAAGATTTTATTATCGTTACTTTTACCATGCTTACATTTTTTTAATCATCTTAAGGCAGGGTTGGGCTCAATTAAAAAATTTCAATCACAAATTAACAAATGGTGGAAAAAGTGGTGAAGGGATTTTAAAAACCACAGAAATTGGTTAAAAGTTGCATTTAAAAAAAAAAAATGTTTACCTCCTGGCTCTTAGAGGAGATGAACGCTTTTTCCTTCGCTCCCCCATTTTTTCCTGCTTGCTGCTCTTTGTCTTGTTTTAATCTAACAGGAGCCTCTCTCTGCATCCCAATCCTAAATCCTGAACTTTAAGGAGGAGTGGAGAGTTTGTCTCAAGTGAAATGGCCACATTACTGGCTTATTGATGCAAATGACCAGGAACAATAGGGCTGGCAGTCATGTTGTGGCTAGCCCGTCTGAAAACAACTCGTCCTATCTTCATTCGGCCCTCTGAGATGAACCGCCTGTTGTCAAGGTTTGTTTTTTTTCCTCCACACTCTTCCAGGACGGAATGTTGATTCAGCGCTCTGACCTGTATCTCACTTTCCCATGAACACCTGGGATATTGTCTCGGCTAACGAACTCTCGAGGTCATCTCTACGGCAACGCCGTCGCACATCATCAGCACTGGAGACAAACTGTGAGAAACTGTAGCAGAGTCTCAGTAAACAGGCTTACGCTCACACAAACACTGTCACTCCCACATTACACACACAACCTGTTTTTTCACCTTCTCTTCTGGCCCCAACCCCTCCTCCCTCCCTGCAGAGAAAGCAGGAAGCAAGGCTGTAAGAGCAGCACCACCCTGTGGCTGACCTGCAAACTGCCCATCCTAAAGACCCACCCCCTGTGCTAACGTACTGTTGTATTGAATTGTATGTAGCGTTTGTTGGATTTTGTCGCAATGTTTGCTGAGGAGTTTTTTCATGATCCCAAACTCCGCCCTCTCTACAAGGGCCTAGTTTGGTTTTGTCATTTTTTTACCTCTTCTTCTTACCTATTGTTCCATATTTCTCATCTAAGAAACGGAGCGCTGCCCTGCTGCTGGCTGCTCCACAGTTCTCCCGTTCCTGTCCTCCCATCTTATATGTGATTGTCTTTTCATGTTTCTTGGTCGGGATGAAACTGAAACTGAATTTCCACTCGGGGATTAATAAAGTATTATTAATCAATATTCAATCAATCAAAAACAATCCGAAAAGGTGCTAAAAAGGTTTTAAAGTATTAATAATGGAAATGGGGAGAGGGGGTTTGGGGTAATGTGTTTAAAATAGTGGGAACAATTAGTTTAAACTGGCAAATATTGGGCATGACAAATCGTGAATGTGGTTAAATCAGCAAATAAAAAAAAGTGACGATAATGGGTCAACATATGTGACATTAGGTGAAAAAAAGGTTCCACTGTGAGTAAATCTTTGGAGTCCAGATGAGACAAAGATTAATATTTGACAGAAGGAGAAGAAAGGAGTTGAACAACATGTGACAGAGACGCTAATCCTGTGAAATATGTGGAATGTTCTGCTGTAGAGGAAAATGAATGTAGAGGTGGTTTCTCAGAGTTAAAAGGTTTAGTTCAGGGTTTATTATTCAGAATGTGAAATGCAGCAAACTTCATATTCCAACATGGATGAGTAAAATAAGGAAATAACAGGATTTGTGTAAGATTAGCATGAATTGATTGATTGATTATTTTAGTTATTGTTAGCTTCCATTTTTTGACAGAATCTTTTGAACATGTTGAAATTGTGATGAAAGAACCAACAAAACAAGACTAAAAAACACAGAATACACACAGAATCATGTTTATATTTAACTTTTATTCTCGTGAAATTATGATTTCATTCTCAAAATATTACGACTTTAATCTTGAAATATTAGAACTTTAATCTCGTAGAATTATGATTTTATTAAGATAAGACTATTCTCATAAAATTACAACTTTTTTCTCAAAATATTATGTTTAGCTGTTCTTTGTTTCATTCTCTTCTGTTGACTGCTTTTGCTTTTATTTGACCAATAGGAGTCGCAAAGGCGAAAGGCCCCGATTTAGTGAAGCCCGCCTGATGATTACTGCAGCTTCACTGACGACACACCTGCCACTACATCTAACTACTGAAAATAGATAAGTTTAGTGAAAGTTAGATAGGCACACACACTAAATGACAACAAAAAATATGAAAATGACTGAAAATACACAAAACTAAATATTTATACAAAAATTAAACAAAAGACAACACAGAAAAATACACCAAAAGACAACAAAAACATGAAAATGACTCAAAATACACTAAACTAAATCCCATGAGTGCATACTTCCGACGGGCACTGTACAAAAAAAAAAAACACCAAACGAAAAAAATATAAAAATGAGTTAAAAATAAACACATTTATCATGCGCATGTCTCATAGAATTAAACCAGGGAAATTGCACACGCTATTTTACTTTGCACCTGCAAATATACCCCTTTATAATGCTACAGAGTATGTTGTTATTATTATGCCCATAATTGACAACTCTTCTTAAGCTCTCACTATATGAATACATACTAACAACGGGCACTGTACTCGACTTCAAAAAAACATACATTTACAGAAAAATACGAAAATATGAAAATGGCTCAAAATACACAAAACTAAATATTTATACAAAAAATACACAAAATTACTCCAGAATCACACTACAATAGCAACAAAAACAATAATTATACAAAAATACACATGACTCCAAAAAAACATACATTACAAAAAAATTAAAATAAAAAAACAGCAAACATTTATACACAAAAAGACAACAGAAAGATAAACAAATAAACATGACTCCAAAAAACATAGGTTACAGAAAAATACACCATACAAAAAATTTTAAAAATTAATGAAGCCATGCACATGTCCCATAGAATTAAACCAGGAAAATTGCACCCACATTTTGCACCCGCAAATATACCCCTTATGCTCCCACATGAATACATACTTCCGACGGGCACTGTACTAGTAACATTAAATTAGACAAAGTATTTGTTTCATTTACTATGTATTTATGCTGATATAACCTACAAGTGCAATTCAGCCACTAGCAGTGTTCATAACACTGCTAGTAGCTGAATAAGAGTTTAAACTAATTTAAAGTGGACATATCATGGTTTTAAATCCTTCCTTTTTACATATAAATCATACAGTTGTGGTCTATATAAAGCAGAACTGCAATGCTTGGGTCTGAATTCCTCATTATTATAGCTCCACCCCTTTTCTACCCCTTTTCTGATGTGCTTCTGAGAGCAACTCGTTTTGGTGCGGTCTCTTTAAATGCAAATGAGACACTCCATACCCCGCCCCCTCTTCAGGTGACACTCGGTTCAACTCCACCCTGCTCGGCCATTTTTGTAGTTTGATAGAAGAGCTACGGCTATGTAGCAGCGCATAAACTTTTTATTCAGAGGTTATTTACAAAATGTCAACAACAGAAGACTTATCCATCCAGCCTTACATGTTCGAGCCAGAGTCTGACCCAGCGGAGCAAGATGAAAATGAAGATGATGAACCTGCAGAACCCTAACAAGTGAGCTAACACAAGCACCGAGCTAACGCTAGCGCCAAGCTAACGTCACAAAATGCATTTTAATACAGTCTTTTCAAAGACAAAAATGGCAAAATGAAATGACGAATGAAAACTTTAGACTTAAATTAAATCATGTAGGCCATATCATCAAGGATCTAAAACGAGCACACAGCGCTAACATATGAAGACGGTGCAACTGCTAATGCTAACAAAACATTGACAGGGACGTCTTATCATCACACTTTTTAGCGTTATTTACAGCTTATCGAAGTGCTCTGTTCGTTGTCTCTAAAGATAGAAGGAATTGAACCCTCAATCAGACAAAGTCTTTCGGCAAATCCTTCTTTATACTGGCGAAGCGGTCATCCTTGAAGTGCTTCGCGCACACAAAAATGACCTTAACCACAGATGTGGTACATTTCTGTGAAAAATAAAACTCAACCAAGCACTTCGAAAAGGTTCTGATGCTGGGAGACGGTGTAATGAAGCGTGTGGGTTACTACATCCAACAACCCAACATTTTGACTTATCCTCTCGTAACTTCGGCATCCTTGAGCTTGGACTACAAAATAAAAGCCAGAAATAAAAATGGCGGATTGCTCGAAGTGTTGGACCTGGAGTTGATGTACTAATTTGGCAGTTCCGCTGCAAATACTGTGATGTAATAGTTCAAAAAACGTAATAGAGAATAGAAAAATCGAAACAGATTGAAAAATATGAGCAAAACAGAATATAAAGATATCTACGGAGCACCTGAAGAGACTAATTTGATTTTTTCTGTACTTCTAAGCACTCTAAATATACAACAAAATGCATTTAAGGGCTAAAAAAGTGGATTTGGCATAATATGTCCCCTTTAAGTTAACTTGTACAGTGCCCGTCGGAAGTATGCATTCATGTGGGCACATAAGTACAGTTGTGAATTATGGCCAAATGAGTATGTGTTTGAAGGTTGGATGTACAAAGAGGTGTACATACTCTGTACTCTATAGTGTTATAAAGGGGTATATTTGCGGGTACAAAGTAACATAGCGTGTGCGATTTCCCTGGTTTAATTTTATGGGACATGTGCATGATAAATGTGTTTGTTGTTTTTTTATACTCATTTTTATATATTTTTTGTTTGATGTATATTTCTGTAATATATGTTTTTGGAGTCATTATGTGTATTTTTGTATCTTTCTGTTGTCTTTTTGTGCATTTTTTGTATAATTATTATTTTTTGTTGCCATTGTAGTGTGATTCTGGAGTCATTTTGTGTATTTTTGTATCTTTTTTGGTGTAGTTTTGTGCATTGTTGTCATTTTGTGTAAGTATTTGTTTTTTTTTGGTGTATTTTTCTGTATGTATGTTTTTTGGAGTAATTTTGTGTGGTTTTGGAGCCTTTTTGTATATTTTTATGCATTTCTGTTGTCATTTTGTGTACTTTTTGTATAAATATTGTTTGGATTTTTGTTTTATTTTACTCATTTAGTATATTTTTATTAGAAATACTGTGTGTGTGTGTGTGTGTGTGTGTGTGTGTGTGTGTGTGCCAGCCATCTCCTCCATGCTTATCTATTACACACGCACACGCGTCTTGCGCATAATCCGTCGCAGGTTCTTAAGAGAGACACGGTAACTACGGTAGCCAGTTAAGTCAACTATTCATCAGCATGTATGTCTATGCTGTACAACCCCTCGACTAACAGAGAAAGTTTGTCACACCAGTGCCACCACTGGATAAGTTTGTGTAGAGCCCTGATAATAATAAATATGTTGATAGGGATATAATATTAATAGTGAAAGTAGTAATAGTAATAAAAGTAATGTTGTACTGATATTAATGTTAATAATTGCAATAACAAAATAATATAATAATGCACTAAAAACAATACTAATAATAAACAATATTAAATAATTATAAGGTAATATAATGATACTATAGCAATGCTAATAATAAAATGAGAACACCAGTAACTATAATAAAAAATATTAATAATGAAAACGAATATAATGGTAATTATAAGAATAGCAATAACTTTAATACAATAGTAGTAAAATTATACAATAACAATAACAAAATAATATAATGAAAATCCAGTAACTATAATACAATAAAAACAATAACAAAAAAAATAATCAGGTAATAGCAATAATAATACAATGAGAATACCAGTAACTACAAGATAAAAGAATAATACAAAAAAAGAATAATATAAGAATAACAATAACAATAATACGGTAGTAGTACGATTAGATAGAGATAATATAATACTGTGTGTGTGTGTGTGTGTGTGTGTGTGTGTGTGTGTGTGTGTGTGTGTGTGTGTGTGTGTGTGTGTGTGTGTGTTGGTGTGGGTGTGTTGAGAAATAAAAAAAGAGAGAGAGAGAGCCCTGAAAGTACCACGAAAAATAAACGTTTTGCAACACCATAGTCGCAACTCTCTCTCAACGGCTCTGTGTGCGTTCACATGTACATCGCACTCGCATCAGCCGTGTCTATGAATGTGTGTGTGTGTATGTGTGTGTGTGTTTGTTTATATTGTAGCTGCTAGCATCTTTCTTAGCACATAGAAGAATATAATAAGAAACACTCACCGTTTCGCAGAACAAACAATAATCATAGTGGACCCATCCGCTCACAAAAGCGCTACATTCCTCTGTCTGAAGAATCAGAATGTTTGTGATATAAACGGCTAATGACCGTCAGCATAGCCACCGCCCACAGTCATGGAGACGAAGGAGGAAGTGAAGTCCGTGACCCGAGATTTAAAGGAAGTTTGGAATCATGGGAATAATATTAAATAACCAAGAAATATTAACTTAAATGACTTATTTAGTATATTTAAACAAATAAATAAATACCGTGTGTGTGTGTTCCATGAAATGTTTAAGACGCTGATAACCAAACTCCATAGCGATTGTAGCGCCAATCAGAAAAGTAACAAAACTGCGCAAAACAAAATGTAAAGCTCCAAACTACATGAGTGAGTAAGTAAAATAAAGTATTATCTACAATTCGGCTGTCTTTTAAAAAAAAAAAAAAAAAAAAATCATTGTTTACCTTCGAACCGAGTGGTCAGAGCTTAACTTCCATGCATGGCACCACAGAGAATCCGCAGTTTTCCAGAAGGAGTATTGAACGGGTTGAGTTCAATGCGACTCTAGTGAAACAGTGCGTTATTGAGCAACATTTATATGGTTTAAACAATGGGAAACTTGTCTGCAAAAAACTCACCAGTGGCTGACGGTTTCAAATGATCTTTTCAGAGAGCTACCGTGTTTCGGTCTTAACTATCTTCCTCTCTCTCACTCGTATGTTTGCAGTCCCTGTCTGCTTTGCTGTGTGCGCAGCGATTGGCTCTGGGTGCACATGTGACTCTTGCTCGGGTGAAGAGCTGTGCAGTGAAATAGAAATAGCGCCCTAGCGCCCCCTCACAAAAAAAGCTGCTGTCCAATAGTGAAATAAAATTAAATATAACATTTTGAAATGACCAAATTACTCCAAAATAACAGATACACACACTCTAGGTATTTGGAAGGGGAGATATTTGCTCAACACACACGCACACGCTCACACGCTCACACACACACACACACACACACACACACACACACACACACACACACACACACACACACACACACACACACACTCACACTCACACTCACACTCACACACTCACACCCTCACACACACACACACACACTTCTGTCATTATAGTATAGATGATAGATGTCTAACACAGACACACAGTGTTAGTGAGAGAGAGCGAGGAGAGAGAGAGAGAGAGAGAGAGAGAGAGAGAGAGAGAGAGACAAAATGTTAGTTTTTTAGACGAGTAGTCACATACCGTCTCAGACGGTGTCTGTCCTTTCTTTCTTTCTGAAAGCATGTTGACCACTCGACAATTATTGTGTGGTGCCTGCCGTGGTTGGTTAGATTTAGCGAGGACCAAAGTTAATTATCATGAAAAAAATAAATAGAGTATTGAATGGGGAAATATAAGCATGAGAAATGTCAAGTGTGGCGTGTGGTGTGAGAATGGCTCAAATTGCGTGACTGTCACACTGAATGAGTGACACTTGGCAGCTCTGCAATCTCTATGAAAAAGTGTGCAAAGCCACTGAAAGTGGTTTAGCTAATCAAGAAAAGCTTTGCGTTGACCACGGATAGTTGGAACTCCCAGGCAACAGATAGTTCCTTGACCCTGATTGTTCACTATATGTCGGATTGGCAGATGAAAAGCACAGTACTGCAGACTCGGATGGTGCATGAAAGCCATACTAGTGTGCACTTGGCCGAGGAACTGAGAAAAGTACTGACTGAGTGGAAGTTGGAGCGGCCAAATATGACCATACCAGTCGCCACAGATAACGCAGCAAATATTGCGAATGCAGCCAATAAAACAGATGGACTGGGACCTCAGAGAGGCTGCTTTGGTCACACTGGAAACCTCACAGTTAGTATCAATCAATGGGATGTCCCGCCTCCTTGCGAAAGTAATGACACAGCTGGACTTTAACATTTAAAATAATTTTTTGTTTACATTTTTGCACGTTTAATTTTTTTATACTACTGTTCAGTGTATTCAGTCATCAAGGAACAAGAGGCAGTTTACCATTTGAAAAATGTGTTTAAGAACCGTTAACTTAAAAGAAAAGAGATACTTGAAAATGTTTGCTGCAAAATGCAGTTTTTGATGAGACGCAAAATAAAGAGAAAAAATGTTCCCTATATGCACAAAAAACATACTAAAACCATGGGTCAAAAACCGAGGTAGGGACCGTACCATGAGTTACCTGTACCGTTGCACCCCTAATGCAGACGTGGAGCAGTGAGGAGGGGACTACATGTGTAGAAACTCATGATCAAACCTCTGCATTTTCTCCTTTTCTTCAATTAAACCTTCATCTGAACCACAGACATTCCCTGCACGTTCTGATTGGCTACGATGTTTAAAGGGAACCCTCATCAGCCAATAGAGTACAGCCTATGTCCCAGGATTTACAGGAATATTTATTTATTTATTTTTTTAATGCTGCCAAGACTATTGTACTGCAGTGTATTATAACTGCTGAGTCATAGTGAAACGTACCTCTGAGTAGCAACAGTCGCTGCAGCGTCTAAAGCAAACTGCCTCATCACGCTCTCCTCCAGATACTTCTGCTCCCACTTGGTCATATCGGCCTCCAGAGCCAGGATTCGCTCCTCCTTCTCTCTCAGATGCTCCATCAGGGCGGTGGCGTTGTACTCTGATGGAACCACTCCAGAGCTCTGAGAGCCGCCCTGGCGCTGAGAGAGTTAGAGTAGAGACACTGCATCATCAAATGAACTAAAGTAGGGGTTTAGCTTTAATCTGAGACAGAAACTGGACAAAATCAAACCTGCACACTGCAGTTAAAATATATCATATTATAGGATAAATTAATGTACAGTATGATAACCACTTGTTAGAGTTCCATCCTGTAGCAAACAGTGCTTACTCTTTGTATTACTATTTTGCAGCAAAAGTGTCTCTCCTTGTTTTCAAATTGGAAGGAATATAAAGCCCGACATAATACACAAAATAACTCCTAAAACACTAATCACAAAGTACACACACAAATAAATAAATAAACAAAATGACTCATAAAACACAAAATGACAACAAAGACAGACACAACAACCACTTAAACAAAATAACAACAAGACAGTCGTCAACATCCTCCCCCAAAATGGTTCTCATTAAAACTCACAACCTTTTCCTAAATGTCCTAAATCTAAGAACTTAGATGTATACATAAGAAAATATTATCACATCAGAATATAAAATTACTATCTATCTTAAACGGTTTCTAAGAAAAGCTGTCCCCTTTGAAGATACCTGGAACAGAGTAAAAAAAATTGGCACAAGGGCAATAATAAAGTATAAACAATAATAAAATATTTAACAGCTTAAAATCAATAAGAACATTTAAAATCATCAGTAAAATCAAATAAAATCATCAACAAACACATTACATCAACAACATGACCAAAAATCTTCCTCTCAAGCATACGCAGTTGAGAAAAAAAGTGCCTTTAACTTTGATTTAAAAATGTTCACACGGGGCGGTGTGTAGCTCAGTGGGTTGAGCGCCCGCCCCATGTACGGAGGCTGTAGTTCCTCACCTGCAGCGGGTCCAGGTTCGATTCCCGGCCTGGGACCCTTTCCTGCGTGTCATTCCCTGCTCTCTCTCACCCCCTTCCTGTCAAGCAACTGTCATATAAAGGCCACTAGAGCCAAAAAAGTCCTTTAAAAAAAAAAAAAAAAAATGTTCACATGTGATGCTGACTTCAGCTCTGCTGCAGTTTGTTCCACTTCTTTGCAGCATAACAACTAAAAGCAGCATCACCATGTTTACTGTGAGATCTGGGCTCCACTATCTGACCTGTGTCCATAGATCTGAGAGACCTGCTGGGTTCATACCTGACTAACATGTCACTGATGTATTCTGGACCAAACCCATTCACACATTTATACACCAGCAGCAGAACTTTAAAGTCTATTCTGAGGCTGACTGGGAGCCAGTGTAAAGTAATGTGCTCTGACCTCTTTGTTCTGGTTTAGACCTGAGCTGCAGCGTTCTGAACCAGCTGTAGATGTTTGATGCACTTTTGGGGGATTCCTGTCAGAAGACCATTACAATAGTCCAGTCTGCTGGAGATAAAAGCATGGACCAGTTTCTCCTGATCTTTCTGAGTCATTAAACCTTTCACTCTGGAGATGTTCTTTAGGTGGTAGAAGATGTTTTTGTGATAGATTTGATCTGATGCTGAATGTCAGATCTGAGTCAATCCGAACACCAAGGTTTTTGACTTGGTCTTTAGCTTTTAAACATCGAGACTCAAGAAACTTGCTGACAGCAGTCCTCTTTTCCTTGTTACCAAAGACAATCACCTCCATCTTGTCATGGTTTAGTTGAAGGAAGTTTTCACTCATCCAGCAGTTTACTTTTTTTAAGCAGTCACACAACACCTCAATGGGACCATAGTCATCTGGGTTCAGTGATAGACATAGTTGTGTGTCATCTGCGTAGCTCTGATAATCAACCTTACAGTTGTGTAGAATTTGTCCAAAAGGAAGCATATAAAGGCTAAACAGAAGAGGTCCAAGAACAGATCCCTGAGGAACCCCACAGGATATTGGTAATCTGTCAGATTCAAAGTTTCCAATGCTTACAAAATATCTTCGCTCCTCCAAGTATGATTTAAACCATTGAATTACTTTTCCATTTAGTCCAACCTATGTTTGCAATCTGTGCAACAAAATTATATGATCTACAGTGTCAAAGGCAGCACTTAGATCCAACAGAATGAGAACAGATACTTTTCCTGATTCAGTGTTCAACCTTATGTCATTGATCACTTTGATCAGATCAGTTTCTGTGCTGTGATGAGAACCAAAACCTGACTGAAATTTATCAAATATTTTGTTGAATGTTAAGAATTGACTCAGTTTATATCTATTTCAATCTATACCATTATTTCTAAAAAAATCATTTTCCTCACACATAGACAAGGTAGTCTCATCATTTATATGGAATGGGAAAAGTGCACGCATCTCAAAAAATATTTTGCAACAACACCGGGAAAATGGAGGACTCTCACTTCCCAATTTTCAATATTACTATTGGGCTTCCAATATCCGCTCAATGCTATATTGGCCTCATTCTTCACACAACAGTAGTTTCAAATGGTTGAAACTTGAGAACATGTCATGTAGATCTACTTCTTTGCATTCCCTGCTGTGTACAAAGTTACCTCTCCCTCAACCTTGATGCGAATTTTCCACAAATCCAGTTGTTAAACATTCTTTCAAAATCTGGGCTCAATTCAGAAGAAGTTTTGGTCTAAATAATCTGTCAATTTACGCTCTTGTAATGCAAAACCATATGTTTGTCCCTTCCTTTGTTGATGACTGTTTTGCAGTGTGGTTCGCCCATGGCCTGAGAACACTGAAGGACATGTTTGTTGAAGGACTGTTTGTCCCATTTCAACAAGTGAAAGGGATATTTCAAATTCCTGATTCTCATTTCTTCAGATATCTTCAGCTTCACAGTTTTGTGTCTGCTTCACTTAATCACTTCCCATCACGACCACCTCACACACCCCTTGAAAACATTTTGGACTTGAATGCAAACTCAAAAGGACTTATTGGTAAAATCTATGCTATTATTAATTCCTATGATTTGGAACCATTGTCTCGTGTCAAAGGAAAGTGGGAGGAGGAATTATAACTGTAATCCCTGAAGATGTATGGCAATCTGTGATAGATAATATATATTCTTCTTCAATTAGTTTAAGGCATAGGGTAATTCAATTTCAAATTGTTCACAGATTGCATTGGTCAAAAGTGAAACTGACGAAATTTAAACCTGACTTCGACCCCCACTGTGATCGCTGTGAAACTGAACTAGCGACTCTATCTCACATGTTTTGGTTCTGCTCAAAATTGACACACTTTTGGGAATCCATATTTAGATTTCTTTCGGATGTATTTCAGATTAATGTTGAACCGGGCACCACAACTGCAATAATTGGTATTGTATCTCAATTTTCTAAATTTAATCAAAAGCAAAAAGATGTGATTGCGTTTACTACACTTATTGCCCGAAGGCTTATACTGTTTAAATAGAAAGACAAATACCTTCCATCGTTTAGAATGTGGTTTGTTGATCTTTTGTCTCATCTAACATTGGAGAAGATACGATATTCTATAAGAGGTTGTGTCTCTGGCAACCCATCTTGGATTAAAAAAACAGGTGGATCCCTCACTTATTCTATCAGAATGATGTCGTATTCATATTTCTATTTTATTGGTAATTTTTTTAAGGTGCAACAGGGTGGGAGTGTTCTGTGGGAGTGGGGAGGGGGGTTATAAGCTAAAAAAAAAAAAAAAAAAAAAAAAAAGACATTGTTCTATTTTCTTCTCTTCTGTTTTGTATCATGTCTACAATAAAAACACTTTGAAGAAAAAAAAAAGAATTGACTCAGTTGGTTGAAGACCACCTTCTCAATGATCTTGGCTATGAATAAAAGGTTGCTGATTGGTCTATAGTTAGCCAGTATATAGGCATCCAGTGTTCTTTTTGGTACGGTGCCTGATTGGAATGAACAGTTAATTATCTGACACAAATCAATGACAATTGACTTTACAACAGTTTTAAAGAAGTTTGAGGGTATTGTGTCAAGGCAACACATTGATGGATTCGGCTGCTGAACAGTTTCCTTCATTGTTTTTGGGTTCACTGTAGTAAACTCTAACATTGTAGTTGACTCCTCCCTCAGTGGTTGAAGATGTTCAAGCTTTTTGTTATTTTGTTGTTTGTTCTGATGTTTGACCTTATTGATTGTATTTTTTCATTGAAATATGAAGTGAATTCATTGCATTTTCCAGTTGACAGTAATTCAGGGGCTATCTGATCTGGAGGGTTGTGAGCTTTTCAATTACAAAAAACAAGGTGCGAGAGTTGTTAACATTTTTGGCAATAATTTCATAAAAGTATTGCTGCCTTGCTTTGAACAAGCCATCATTGAATTTTCGCAGACTTATTTTGTATAGTTCTAGAATGAATTTGGAGTTTTGTTGATCTCCATTAGGCTCAGCTCTTCTACACAAATCTATAACGGAGCACACGTCACACATTTATAAAACACATCTATAACAGAAAACATTTCATACATTTATATAACACACATCTATAACAGAGCACACGTCACACATTTATAAAACACATCTATAACAAAAAACATTTCACACATTTATATAACACACATCTACAATTTTTCTAAGGTTTTTCAGATTGAAGTAGGACCCTTAGTGGTTATAGATTATGTGAAATTTTGGAAATATATGATACTAATTGACAATAAATCATGTTTTAAATAGAGAAATCTGTAGTCACCCCCAAAAACCTAGAGATTTACATAAAATGTAAATCCAATTATTAATCCAATTATCTTTATCGAAGGCTGTAAAAGCAGAAATAATTGAATTAATATATGGACATCAACTGCAGCAAGTTTGGTGATAATAATAAACATTTATATAACACATCTATAACAGAACATGTCACACATTTATAAAACACACATCTATAACAGAACACGTCACACATTTATATAACACACATCTATAACAGAACACGTCACACATTTATATAACACACATCTATAACAGAACACGTCACACATTTATATAACACACATCTATAACAGAACACGTCACACATTTATATAACACACATCTATAACAGAACACGTCACACATTTATATAACACACATCTATAACAGAACACGTCACATCTCAATCAAACATGCAAACACCAAAGGCATAAACAAGGTGATAAAAAATCCATTGTAGGGGGGTCTGGGAGGATCCTCCCTTAAAGAAATCTTTTGATTTTAATACAGGTGTGGTGTGAATTGTGTGTTCTTACTTTTATTTGCAGCAATTCACCAAAATAAAATGTGTGGATTAATGCTTTGGACACGCCCAGTTAATCGTCTCATTGGATTTAACTAATTTTTTATAGGACTTTTATTCTGTCAAAGGGCTACACTTGAAAAACAGTTTTATGGTAATTCTGCAGTAAAGTTCATTATTCAGTATATTTTTCTCTTATTTTGTTTCCACAAATTTTGCAGTTTGAATTTTCAATTCTCAAACATTTATTTGCCTTGCAAATACATATCTTGCTTAGTTTTCTCTTATTTTGTGTGTATTTGGTGTTATTTTTCTGTTCCTTTTATTATTCAGTATATTTTTTTCCGATTGTTTTTGTCTTGTTTTTTATTTTAGTTCTTGAATTATAGTGAGTTACCATTTGCTTATTCTCGCAAGTTTACTTTTTTGGGTGGACACCCGCCTAGCGCCCAGTGTGAGCCGGAGATAGGCACCGGCTGACCCCCGTGATCCTACCTCTTAAGCCCCAGCCACATTTTTCCAAAAATCACATATTCATAACAAATAACATTTTTTAAGGTTCTTCAGATTGAAGTTGGACCCTTAGTGGTTACAGATGATGGAAATATATGATACTAAATGACAATAAATCATGTTTTAAATACAGAAATCTGTAGTTGCCCCAAAAAAACTAGAGATCTACATCAAATATAAATCCAATTATTAATCCAATGTTATTTATCGAAGGCTGTAAAGGCAGAAATAATTGAACTAATGTATGGACATCAACTGCAGCAAGTTTGGTGATGATAATAAACATTAGGCCAAAGATAAACATGTTTTTGTACAAAAAAGTTCAGGCTGAAGCCCATTTTGCCACAACTGTGCCAAAGTTTTCCACAAGTTTGGAAACAAGTGTGAAACTGTAATATGTCAATCAAATTGATTCCAATCATTGTTAGTCTTATGTTTGACAACTAGATGTTGCTATTTGGAAATAAACACATTAATTTTTATTCAGGTCTCTGCTATGCCATGCACAATGCTGTTTTTGGTTTCACTCTTTGGTGGCGTTACGCAGGGCTCTTATTCAGCAATGCTTTGATCGATCAGAATGATTGACACAGCGTTACAAAGCTGAGAGCCTGTAGAAATGGGTGATTAACACTACAGGGGTGGGCTTTAGCCCTGGCCAATCAGAGCTGGGTAAAGGAGGGACTGGCAATTTTATACACAAGCGCATTGCACCTCATTGGACGGATTTCTCGGCAATTTCTAATGGCAATATCTGTCTGACTACACGATTTGGATTTATCAAAAATATTGAGTTTTATACACATTGGAGGAACTTTTGATAAGAAACAACAAAGATAAGACACAATTCATCATCATTGGTGACTTTTTACACTGTGTATTTTCTGATTTTGTGGCGGTGTTTTGGTACGTAACATACTCGACCTGTATTTTTAGTTGATTCGACTCAGTTGCACGTAGGCTCTTGTTATAGAGCTGTGTGTTTATTTTGTGACTCATAGCAGTGGAAAAAAGTTAAGTTTGCAAAGTTGTTGACTTTTCCCTCTTAAAACATAATGGCCTGGTGTGTGTGTGTGGTCTTTTGTTCTGAGGATTACGGAGAGGTATAGAATTTGGGATTTAATTCGTTCTTTACAACATTAAAACCCGTAAAAGTCAGAGAAGCTGGAGCTGCCCCCGCCGGAGGGTCCGTTGGGGTTGGAGAGGTTAAACAGAACAAAGCGGGTCTGAAAATGGATGTATGTATTCATACCATTTTGTACTCGGAAAGGTGAAATTTGTAATTATTAATGATGTGATATATCGCAATGTATATTGTATTGTTTAGCATCAGGATATATCGCATTGACATGCAAATTGTGATTCATATCATCACATTCAGAGCAATGCACACCCCAAATAATCAATATCTCAAGTGGAAGCAAATACAAGTTCAACTCAATCAGATCACATTGGTCTCATTGATACCATGGAGCAAGTACAAACACTTGATATGAAACTTCTCTCTCAGGGATAAAGTCACAGCCGTGACCGAGGCCAAGAACGGTTTCAAACAAAGAAATGAGACTGATAAAGAATATAAAAAGCACACGTGTTATCTAAAATGTTTATTGGGTCACAAACACATCCAAACCCCAAAGATTAGTTGACACAATAAGGTGATGATGGGAGGGAGGAGGAAACCCAAATCTCCAAAAAGCCACAGAAAGGCGACACCCAGACTGTGAGGTCACCTGTATGATATAAAACACAGAGGAAGCAGTGGAGATCATCCAGCTGCACATCGACATCTAGAAGAACCAATCCTCAGCACTGACCAGTTCATCACCATGAGCCCAATCCTCTGCCTGAGCGTCCTCGTGATGCTTTTCTGCACAGGTAACCTCAGCTCTTCCTCAATACATTCTGTCTATCAACATCCTTCATTTATAGGCTTTTATTCTGTTTATAATGAAACATCTGATTTAAGATTAATCAACAAACATTTAAGGATTCCAAGGTCTGTTGTGTTCAAATGTTTGCATTTAGACAACAACAAATTGAAATATGTCGAAT
Organism: Gouania willdenowi; assembly: GCF_900634775.1. NCBI lineage: Eukaryota > Metazoa > Chordata > Actinopteri > Blenniiformes > Gobiesocidae > Gouania > Gouania willdenowi. The sequence continues at coordinate 33,317,574 of NC_041057.1, read as the reverse complement.
TTTAGCAACAATGCTTATTTGCATCTGCCGTCCCTCAGCAGGTTACAAAAATAGAAGCATTTGCAGCTAACGTGCTAAATAGATGGCTAATAGTCAGACTATGGTTAGTAGATCAACAGCATCACGTGTCTGTGTGTGAGACACTGATTATCAATGCACATCTAATGCTTTCTTTTTTCACTGATTCTTAGAGACCGGAGCACTCAAGTGTTACACTTGTGATGGAGACGACTGCACAAAAGTTGAAGAATGTGACGACAGAAATATCTGCATGAGCTCTACTTCTATGCGTACTGTCTGCTTCTCTTCATTTATTTTCAAATTCAAACAATAATAAGTTCTGCTTTGAATGCTAATCAATCTTTTGTTTACCCTTACAGACATGGTAGGCACAGAGCCCAACATAACGAGGGCCAAGTTTTGTACAACAGCTAATTACTGTCAAGAGATTGATTCGATTTTCAACCATCACCATGTGTCCATCAACATTAATTCTGTGTCAATTGTGGCGAGTGTCAAGTGCTGCAGTACAGATCTCTGCAACACTAATAATCCGCCAGGTAAGATGTTTTACAAAATAATTTTGAGTCACACAAATATTCTGCCCATAGTTTAATTACAGCTTAAGCTGACCTGTTGTGGGTTTCTTTCCAGAACCGCTACAATATACGTTGACACCAAATGGTTTGCTGTGCAAAGTCTGTTGGTCGGATGAGAAGACTTGCCGAATTCAAGAATGCACGGGAGTACAATCTTATTGCCGGAGAACAATTTGTAAGTGTTTTGATATATTCTAAAAGCCTTTTATATGTTTTTAATTAAGTAAATGTAAACAGCTTTAACCTCCCAGGCTGTACATTTAGGCCCAACACTTTTTTCATTGGAGGATGATAACCATAAAAACAATTGATTTTGAGTTCAAACAAATCCAGACAATTTCTACATCTTTCTATTTTATTGCCAAAAGTGTTACTACGATTCAACACAATGCACAAAGTGAGCTCTTTAAAAGATCTGAAAGAGGCAGTTAGTCGTAGATTAAGTTGTCTGGCTAAGTCTTGTCCAGCATAAATTATCTTAATTACGCTTCAGTAAATTACGAAACAACCACTTCCAAACATGAGAAACTGCTTTAAAACAACCACTTTGCAATTTGCTCATTTTGAAACCAAGAAGAATAAAACTCTACTTTTCCAAAAATATCTTTTTAAAACAACACAAATTTTTAATTAATAAATTCACACTTGTTTCTTTTACAGTCAACGGACGACCACAGGAAGGATGTGCAACTTCAAACTTTTGTGGCGAGGAGAGATACAACAGAACAGAAGCATTTCCAGGTTTTGCTGGTAGTCTTCAATTTCCAGCAACATGTTCATTGGCCAAATTCATTATCTTTGAACCAACAACCACTGAACCAACAACGGCTGAACCAACAATCGCTGAACCAACAACCACTGAACCAACAACGGCTGAACCAACAACCACTGAACCAACAACGGCTGAACCAACAACCACTGAACCAACAACGGCTGAACCAACAACGGCTGATCCAACAACCACTGAACCAACAACGGCTGAACCAACAACCACTGAACCAACAACGGCTGAACCAACAACGGCTGATCCAACAACCACTGAACCAACAACGGCTGAACCAACAACCACTGAACCAACAACCACTGAACCAAAGTGTGTCCCAATTGAAACCACTCCTGAACCAACCCTGCCACCCTGTGGCAGAAAAGGATAACTACTCTCACTAAATGTTGATTAAAGTCTGGGTGTCTCTTTAGTGGATCCTACATCAAACATGCAGATCTTAAACTTATCAGACCACCACCTGGTGTGAGGTTAAATCACAGCTGCAGATAATCACACCATTGGTAAATATCTTTGTTTCTGTCATTTGGCTAATCTCATAAACAAAGTAATGGTGGTTGGTGGTCGCATACATTTGTTAACCAACATATTTGATATTTTGCTTTTTAGCAAAATAATTAGATGATGAATTATTGAAGATCAAACCTTCCTTCAAGGAGCGTTGGTTACTTCTAACTTCTAAATTTGACTCTTTTAGTAAAGGTAGCAGGGCTGAGTTTCAAATGCTTTCTTAAAATACTTTCTTCATGGGAACAATGAAAAGGGGTGAAATAAAACTATCAGCATACAATTTGTGTTGAACTGTTTGTTCAAACTGAGTGTTTGATTAATTCTGCTGTTTAAACTCTGTCATCAGTTCTTTCACTCTATAGAGGAGGCAGACTGAGATTAAACATCAAGGCCATTTAGTAATTCTGACATTCTCACATTGAATGATACAGAATCTCAGTCTTTGATACCAAAACACAAGGTATGTCTGTTTCCGTATGTATAACACCAGCACTGCTATTTATTTATTCATTCATTCATGTATTATTTTTGTTATTATTTTCAAAATAATGTGATGAGGAAAAAACCCCAATTTACATGAAACAGTATTTAGGAGAAAAAGGCATAAGAATACTTCACAATTTAATGTTGCCTGAGAAATGTATTGTGGTTGTTGGTATTTCAGTGGCTGACATGTTTATGAGTTTAAGTCCCTTTTCATCAGGGCCGGTGAACATTACCATGTCAAACTTGGTCTAAAGAACAGGGGGAGGCATTAGCTCAGTGCTAACCTAGCATCTGAATACCAGAGAAATAGGTTTATATAACACACATCTATAACACACATCTATAATAGAGCATGTCACACATTTATATAATGCACATCTATAATAGAGCACATGTCACACATTTATATAACACACATCTATAATAGAGCATGTCACACATTTATATAATGCACATCTATAATAGAGCACATGTCACACATTTATATCAGAATCAGAATCAGAATCAACTTTATTGACCAAGTAATGTATTGAATACACACGAGGAATTTGTCTTGGTGAACTGTGCTGTCTCTGATATCAAAGTGATCAATGACATAAGGTTGAACACTGATTCAGGAAAAGTATCTGTTCTCATTCTGTTGGATCTAAGTGCTGCATTTGACACTGTAGATCATACAATTTTGTTGCACAGATTGCAAACATGGGTTGGACTAAATGGAAAAGTAATGCAATGGTTTAAGTCATACTTGAAGGAGCGAAGCTATTTTGTAAGCATTGGAAACTTTGAATCTGACAGATTACCAATGTCCTGTGGGGTTCCTCAGGGCTCTGTTCTTGGACCCCTTTTGTTTAACCTTTACATGCTTCCTTTAGGACAAATTTTACAGAACTGTAAGGTTGATTATCAGAGCTATGCAGATGACACACAACTATATCTATCACTGAACCCAGATGACCATGGTCCCATTGAGGTGTTGTGTGACTGTTTAGAAAAAATAAACTGCTGGATGAGTGAAAACTTCCTTCAACTAAACCATGACAAGACGGAGGTGATTGTCTTTGGTAACAAGGAAAAGAGGACTGCTGTCAGCAAGTATCTTGAGTCTCGATCTTTAAAAGCTAAAGACCAAGTCAAAAACCTTGGTGTTCTGATTGACTCAGATCTTACATTCAGCAGTCAGATCAAATCTATCACAAAAACAGCCTTCTACCACCTAAAGAACATCTCCAGAGTGAAAGGTTTAATGGCTCAGAAAGACCAGGAGAAACTGGTCCATGCTTTTATCTCCAGCAGACTGGACTATTGTAATGGTCTTCTGACAGGAATCCCCCAAAAGAGCATCAAACAGCTACAGCTGGTTCAGAACGCTGCAGCTCAGGTCTTAACCAGAACAAAGAGGTCAGAGCACATTACTCCAGTTTTAAAGTCTTTACACTGGCTCCCAGTCAGCCTCAGAATAGACTTTAAAGTTCTGCTGCTGGTGTATAAATCTGTGAATGGGTTTGGTCCAGAATACATCAGTGACATGTTAGTCAGGTATGAACCCAGCAGGTCTCTCAGATCTATGGACACAGATCAGATAGTGGAGCCCAGAGTTCACAGTAAACATGGTGATGCTGCTTTTAGTTGTTATGCTGCAAAGAAGTGGAACAAACTGCCAGCAGAGCTGAAGTCAGCATCCAATGTGAACATTTTTAAATCAAAGTTAAAGGCACTTTTTTTCTCTACTGCATATGATTGAGAGAGAGATTTTTTGTCATGTTGTTGATGTAATGATGATTTTACTGATGATTTTAATTGATTTTACTGATGATTTTAAATGTTCTTATTGATTTTAAACAATTGAATGTTTTATCATGTAAAGCACATTGAGTTGCCTTGAGTATGAAATGCGCTATATAAATAAATTTGCCTTGCCTTGCCTTGCCTTGCCTTGATAGCGTAAACATTAAATAATAACAATCAACTAGAATAAAGAATAATAAATAAAAAAGAAGTATAACATAAATATAAAGAGTAGTTAAACTAATATGTGCAAACTAAATAAAATAACAAGATAATAATAATAATAATAATAATAATAATAATAATAATAATAATAATAATAATAATGAAATGAAATAAAAATACAATAATTATAATAAGATAATAGTGCAGTAGTGCATTGATGAGTTGTGCAGGTGAACATTTAAATGAAAATATTATGTCCATGAACATTTCTCAGTGACAGGTTGATCCAGGGTTGTTATGTTTAGTTCCATGGTTATTTCACAGTAACAGAAACAGGTCTGACACTCTGACTGTGTAGTGTTGATCACAGTGACAGCCTGGGGGAACAAACTGTTTTTATGGCGGGTAGTTTTGGCGTGCAGTGATCTGTAGCGTCTGCCGGAGGGGAGGAGTTTAAACAGATTGTGTGCAGGGTGTGAGGGGTCTGCAGTGATGCTACCTGCCCGTTTCCTGACCCTGGACAGGTATAAGTCTTGGATGGAGGGCAGATCAACACCAATGATCTTTTCTTCAGTCCTGATTATCCTTTGTAATCTGTGTCTGTCTAGTTTGGTTGTAGATCCAAACCAGACAGTGATGGAGGTGCACAGAACAGACTAAATGATGGAGGTGTAGAACATGATCAGCAGCTCCTGGGGCAGGTTGAACTTCCTCAGCTGATGCAGGAAGTACATCCTCTGCTGTGCCTTTTTCCTGGTTGTGTCTATGTGGGAGGTCCACTTCAGGTCCTGTGAGATTGTGGATCCCAGGAACCTGAAGGAGTCCATGGTAGCCACTTCGCTATTCAGAATGGTAAGGGGGGGGGGGATTTCTCCTGAAGTCCACTGTCATCTCCACAGTCTTGAACGGGTTCAGTTCCAGATGGTTCTGACTGCACCAGAGAGCCAGCTGTTCCACCTCCCATCTGAAGGCAGACTCGTCCCCATCCCTGATGAGACCGATGACGGTGGTGTCATCTGCAAACTTCAGAAGTTTCACAGAGGGGTCCCCTGAGGTGCAGTCATTGGTGTAGAGGGAGAATAGAAGTGGGGAGAGAACACACCCCTGAGGGGCGCCAGTGCTGAGTGACCGGGTGCTAGATGTGATGCTTCCCAGCCTTACTTGCTGTTTCCTGTCAGTCAGGAAGTTGGTGATCCACTGACAGGTGGAGGCCGCCACTGTGAGCTGGGTGAGTTTCTGGTGAAGGATGTCCGGGATTATGGTGTTGAACGCAGAGCTGAAATCCACAAACAGGATCCTAGCGTAGGTCCCTGGGGAGTCGAAGTGATGCAGGATGTAGTTCAGTCCCATGTTGACTGCATCCTCGACAGACCTGTTTGCCCGATAGGCAAACTGCAGGGGGTCCAGCAGGGGTCTTGTGATGTCCTTCAGGTGGCTCAATACCAGCCTCTCAAAGGACTTCATGACTACGGACTTCAGGGCAATGGGTCGGTAGTCATTGAGTCCTGTGATGGCAGGTTTCTTTGGGACTGGGATGATGCTGGAGCTTTTGAAGCAGGAAGGTACTTCACACAGCTCCAGTGATGTATTGAAGATCCGTGTGAAGCACAGGCTTTCAGGCAGGAGGGAGATACTCCGTCTGGTCTTGGAGCCTTTTTGATCTTTTGTTTCTTGAACAGCTGGCACACATCTCTTTCATTGATCTTCAGGGCAGGTGGGGGGTCAGAGGGTGAGGTGGGGGGGGGGGGGGGGGAGTGGGGGGAGCACGAAGGGCAGAGTCCAGGTGATGGGCTGATGCTAATGAGCTGGGGGGTGGGTGTGAAAACCTGCAGTAAAAGCTATTCAGGTCTTTAGCCAGTCTTTTGTTACCTGCAGGGTGGGGGGAGGGTTTCCTGAAGTTGGTAACCTCACGCAGGCCTTTCCACACTTCTGAAGGATCTTTGTTTGAGAAGCTTTGTTTTAGCTTCTCAGTGTAGCACCTCTTGGCTACTCTGGTCTCCTTGGTTAGTGTGTACTTTGCCTGCTTAAACAGGACCCAGTCCCCACTCGAGTAGGCTTCCTCCTTAGCCTGACGCAGCATCCTGAGTTGAGGTGTGAACCAGGGTTTGTTGTTGTTGTATGTGCAGAAAGTCTTGGTCTGCACACACATGTCCTCACAGAAGCTGATGTAAGATGTCACAGTGTCAGTCAGTTCATCGAGGTTGTCTGATGCAGCTTCAAAAACACTCCAATCAGTGCAGTCAAAGCAGTCCTGTAACTCCTGCTTTGACTCCTCTGTCCACCTCTTAACAGTCCTTACTACAGGTTTAGCAGATTTAAACTTATGCCTGTAGGTGGGGATGAGGTGAATCAGACAGTGATCAGAGAGTGTGTGTGTGTGTGTGTGTGTGTGTGTGTGCCAGCCATCTCCTCCATGCTAATCTATTACACACGCACACGCGTCTTGCACATAATCCGTCGCAGGTTCTTAAGAGAGACACAGTAACTACGGTAGCCAGTTAAGTCAACTATTCATCAGCATGTATGTCTATGCTGTACAACCCCTCGACTAACAGAGAAAGTTTGTCACACCAGTGCCACCACTGGATAAGTTTGTGTGGAGCACTGATAATAAACAAACAAACTGTCACAAAATGACAGAAAAATACAAAAAACAACAACAAAAATACAAAAAGTGACCCCAAAATCAACAAAAAAACAAAAACAAAAAATGACAAGTAAAGAAAACCACAGACAAAGACACACAAAGACAAAATCCTTTTCCCCCCATTTATTAATCCTCAGATCAGTCATTATTGTGATTGCATGGCAAGGCAAGGCAAATTTACTTGTATAGCGCATTTCATACACAAGGCAACTCAATGTGCTTTACATGATAAAATATTCAACAGCTTAAAATCAATAAGAACATTTAAAATCAATTAAACTCATCAACAAACACATTACATCAACAACATGACCAAAAATCTTCCTCTCAATCATACGCAGTTGAGAAAAAAGTTCCTTTAACTTTGATTTAAAAATGTTCACATGTGATGCTGACTTCAGCTCTGCTGCAGTTTGTTCCACTTCTTTGCAGCATAACAACTAAAAGCAGCATCACCATGTTTACTGTGAGCTCTGGTCTCCACTATCTGACCTGTGTCCATAGATCTGAGAGACCTGCTGGGTTCATACCTGACTAACATGTCACTGATGTATTCTGGACCAAACCCATTCACACATTTATACACCACCAGCAGAACTTTAAAGTCTATTCTGAGGCTGACTGGGAGCCAGTGTAAAGTAATGTGCTCTGACCTCTTTGTTCTGGTTTAGACCTGAGCTGCAGCGTTCTGAACCAGCTGTAGATGTTTGATGCACTTTTGGGGGATTCCTGTCAGAAGACCATTACAATAGTCCAGTCTGCTGGAGATAAAAGCATGGACCAGTTTCTCCTGATCTTTCTGAGTCATTAAACCTTTCACTCTGGAGATGTTCTTTAGGTGGTAGAAGATGTTTTTGTGATAGATTTGATCTGATGCTGAATGTCAGATCTGAGTCAATCAGAACACCAAGGTTTTTGACTTGGTCTTTAGCTTTTAAACATCGAGACTCAAGAAACTTGCTGACAGCAGTCCTCTTTTCCTTGTTACCAAAGACAATCACCTCCATCTTGTCATGGTTTAGTTGAAGGAAGTTTTCACTCATACAGCAGTTTACTTTTTCTAAGCAGTCACACAACACCTCAATGGGACCATAGTCATCTGGGTTCAGTGATAGACATAGTTGTGTGTCATCTGCGTAGCTCTGATAATCACCCTTACAGTTGTGTAGAATTTGTCCAAAAGGAAGCATATAAAGGCTAAACAGAAGAGGTCCAAGAACAGATCCCTGAGGAACCCCACAGGACATTGGTAATCTGTCAGATTCAAAGTTTCCAATGCTTACAAAATATCTTCGCTCCTCCAAGTATGATTTAAACCATTGAATTACTTTTCCATTTAGTCCAACCTATGTTTGCAATCTGTGCAACAAAATTATATGATCTACAGTGTCAAAGGCAGCACTTAGATCCAATAGAATGAGAACAGATACTTTTCCTGATTCAGTGTTCAACCTTATGTCATTGATCACTTTGATAAGAGCAGTTTCTGTGCTGTGATGAGAACCAAAACCTGATTGAAATTTATCAAATATTTTGTTGAATGTTAAGAATTGACTCAGTTTATATCTATTTCAATCTATACCATTATTTCTAAAAAAATCATTTTTCTCACACATAGACAAGGTAGTCTCATAATTTATATGGAATGGGAAAAGTGCACGCATCTCAAAAAATATTTTGCAACAACACCGGGAAAATGGAGGACTCTCACTTCCCAATTTTCAATATTACTATTGGGCTTCCAATATCCGCTCAATGCTATATTGGCCTCATTCTTCACACAACAGTAGTTTAAAATGGTTGAAACTTGAGAACATGTCATGTAGATCTACTTCTTTGCATTCCCTGCTGTGTACAAAGTTACCTCTCCCTCAACCTTGATGCGAATTTTGCACAAATCCAGTTGTTAAACATTCTTTCAAAATCTGGGCTCAATTCGGAAGAAGTTTTGGTCTAAATAATCTGTCAATTTACACTCCTGTAATGCAAAACCATATGTTTGTCCCTTCCTTTGTTGATGACTGTTTTGCAGTGTGGTTCGCCCATGGCCTGAGAACACTGAAGGACATGTTTGTTGAAGGACTGTTTGTCCCATTTCAACAAGTGAAATGGATATTTCAAATTCCTGATTCTCATTTCTTCAGATATCTTCAGCTTCACAGTTTTGTGTCTGCTTCACTTAATCACTTCCCATCACGACCACCTCACACACCCCTTGAAAACATTTTGGACTTGAATGCAAACTCAAAAGGACTTATTGGTAAAATCTATGCTATTATTAATTCCTATGATTTGGAACCATTGTCTCGTGTCAAAGGAAAGTGGGAGGAGGAATTATAACTGTAATCCCTGAAGATGTATGGCAATCTGTGATAGATAATATATATTCTTCTTCAATTAGTTTAAGGCATAGGGTAATTCAATTTCAAATTGTTCACAGATTGCATTGGTCAAAAGTGAAACTGACGAAATTTAAACCTGACTTCGACCCCCACTGTGATCGCTGTGAAACTGAACTAGCGACTCTATCTCACATGTTTTGGTTCTGCTCAAAATTGACACACTTTTGGGAATCCATATTTAGATTTCTTTCGGATGTATTTCAGATTAATGTTGAACCGGGCGCCACAACTGCAATAATTGGTATTGTATCTCAATTTTCTAAATTTAATCAAAAGCAAAAAGATGTGATTGCGTTTACTACACTTTTGCCCGAAGGCTTATACTGCTTAAATAGAAAGACAAATACCTTCCATCGTTTAGAATGTGGTTTGTTGATCTTTTGTCTCATCTAACATTGGAGAAGATACGATATTCTATAAGAGGTTGTGTCTCTGGCAACCCATCTTGGATTAAAAAAACAGGTGGATCCCTCACTTATTCTATCAGAATGATGTTGTATTCATATTTCTATTTTATTGGTAATTTTTTTAAGGTGCAACAGGGTGGGAGTGTTCTGTGGGAGGGGGGAGGGGGGTTATAAGCTAAAAAAAAAAAAAAAAAAATTGTATTTTCTTCTCTTCTGTTTTGTATCATGTCTATAACATCTATAACAGAAAACATTTCATACATTTATATAACACACATCTATAACAGAGCACACGTCACACATTTATAAAACACATCTATAACAGAAAACATTTCATACATTTATATAACACACATCTATAACAGAGCACACGTCACACATTTATAAAACACATCTATAACAAAAAACATTTCACACATTTATATAACACACATCTACAATTTTTCTAAGGTTCTTCAGATTGAAGTAGGACCCTTAGTGGTTATAGATTATGTGAAATTTTGGAAATATATGATACTAATTGACAATAAATCATGTTTTAAATAGAGGAATCTGTAGTCACCCCCAAAAACCTAGAGATTTACATAAAATATAAATCCAATTATTAATCCAATTATCTTTATCGAAGGCTGTAAAAGCAGAAATAATTGAATTAATAAATGGACATCAACTGCAGCAAGTTTGGTGATAATAATAGACATTTATATAACACATCTATAACAGAACACGTCACACATCTATATAACACACATCTATAACAGAACACGTCACACATTTATATAACACACATCTATAACAGAGCACATGTCACACATTTAGATAACACACATCTATAACAGAACACATGTCACACATTTATATAACACACATCTATAACAGAACACGTCACACATTTATATAACACACATCTATAACAGAACACATGTTACACATTTATATAACACACATCTATAACAGAACACGTCACACATTTATATAACACACATCTATAACAGAACACATGTTACACATTTATATAACACACATCTATAACAGAACACGTCACATCTCTATCAAACATGCAAACACCAAAGGCATAAACAAGGTGATAAAAAATCCATTGTAGGGGGGTCTGGGAGGATCCTCCCTTAAAGAAATATTTTGATTTTAATACAGGTGTGGTGTGAATTGTGTGTTCTTACTTTTATTTGCAGTAATTCACCAAAATAAAATGTGTGGATTAATGCTTTGGACACGCCCAGTTTATCGTCTCATTGGATTTAACTAATTTTTTATAGGACTTTTATTCTGTCAAAGAGCTACACCTGAAAAACAGTTTTATGGTAATTCTGCAGTAAAGTTCATTATTCAGTATATTTTTCTCTTATTTTGTTTCCACAAATTTTGCAGTTTCAATTTTCAATTCTCAAATATTTATTTGCCTTGCAAATACATATCTTGCTTAGTTTTCTCTTATTTTGTGTGTATTTGGTGTTATTTTTCTGTTCCTTTTATTATTCAGTATAATTTTTTCCTATTGTTTTTGTCTTGTTTTTTATTTTAGTTCTTGAATTATAGTGAGTTACCATTTGCTTATTCTCGCAAGTTTACTTTTTTAAAAAAATTATAAATTGTATTTCATACTTGACACCCTGTCCAGGGTGGACACCCACCTAGCGCCCAGTGTGAGCCGGAGATAGGCACCGGCTGACCCCCGTGATCCTACTTCTTAAGCCCCAGCCACTTTTTTTTCCAAAAATCACATATTCATAACAAATAACATTTTTTAAGGTTCTTCAGATTGAAGTTGGACCCTTAGTGGTTACAGATGATGGAAATATATGATACTAAATGACAATAAATCATGTTTTAAATACAGAAATCTGTAGTCGCCCCAAAAAAACTAGAGATTTACATCAAATATAAATCCAATTATTAATCCAATGTTATTTATCGAAGGCTGTAAAAGCAGAAATAATTGAACTAATGTATGGACATCAACTGCATCCAAACCCCAAAGATTAGTTGACACAATAAGGTGATGATGGGAGGGAGGAGGAAACCCAAATCTCCAAAAAGCCACAGAAAGGCGACACCCAGACTGTGAGGTCACCTGTATGATATAAAACACAGAGGAAGCAGTGGAGATCATCCAGCTGCACATCAACATCTAGAAGAACCAATCCTCAGCACCGACCAGTTCATCACCATGAGCCCAATCCTCTGCCTGAGCGTCCTCGTGATGCTTTTCTGCACAGGTAACCTCAGCTCTTCCTCAATACATTCTGTCTAACAACATCCTTCATTTATAGGCTTTTATTCTGTTTATAATGAAACATCTGATTTAAGATTAATCAACAAACATTTAAGGATTCCAAGGTCTGTTGTGTTCAAATGTTTGCATTTAGACAACAACAGATTAAAATATGTCGAATTTTAGCAACAATGCTTATTTGCATCTGCCGTCCCTCAGCAGGTTACAAAAATAGAAGCATTTGCAGCTAACGTGCTAAATAGATGGCTAATAGTCAGACTATGGTTAGTAGATCAACAGCATCACGTGTCTGTGTGTGAGACACTGATTATCAATGCACATCTAATGCTTTCTTTTTTCACTGATTCTTAGAGACCGGAGCACTCAAGTGTTACACTTGTGATGGAGACGACTGCACAAAAGTTGAAGAATGTGACGACAGAAATATCTGCATGAGCTCTACTTCTATGCGTACTGTCTGCTTCTCTTCATTTATTTTAGAATTCAAACAATAATAAGTTCTGCTTTGAATGCTAATCAATCTTTTGTTTACCCTTACAGACATGGTAGGCACAGAGCCCAACATAACGAGGGCCAAGTTTTGTACAACAGCTAATTACTGTCAAGAGATTGATTCGATTTTCAACCATCACCATGTGTCCATCAACATTAATTCTGTGTCAATTGTGGCGAGTGTCAAGTGCTGCAGTACAGATCTCTGCAACACTGATAATCTGCCAGGTAAGATGTTTTACAAAATAATTTTGAGTCACACAAATATTCTGCCCATAGTTTAATTACAGCTTAAGCTGACCTGTTGTGGGTTTCTTTCCAGAACCGCTACAATATACGTTGACACCAAATGGTTTGCTGTGCAAAGTCTGTTTGTCGGATGAGAAGACTTGCCGAATTCAAGAATGCACGGGAGTACAATCTTATTGCCGGAGAACAAATTGTAAGTGTTTTGATATATTCTAAAAGCCTTTTATATGTTTTTAATTAAGTAAATGTAAACAGCTTTAACCTCCCAGGCTGTACATTTAGGCCCAACACTTTTTTCATTAGAGGATGACAACCATAAAAACAATTGATTTTGAGTTCAAACAAATCCAGACAATTTCTACATCTTTCTATTTTATTGCCAAAAGTGTTACTACGATTCAACACAATGCACAAAGTGAGTTCTTTTTAAAAAAAAATATCTTTTTAAAACAACACAAATTTTTAATTAAAAAATTCAAACTTGTTTCTTTTACAGTCAACGGATGATCACAAGAAGGATGTGCAACTTCAAACTTTTGTGGCGAGGAGAGATATAACAAAACAGAAGCATTTCCAGGTTTTGCTGGTAGTCTTCAATTTCCAGCAACATGTTCATTGGCCAAATTTAGAATCTTTGAACCAACAACCACTGAACCAACAACGGCTGAACCAACAATCGCTGAACCAACAACCACTGTGTCCCAATTGAAACCACCGAGGACGTGAGAAGGGTGAGGACGCGAGAGAGAGAGGTAAGTCACGCGAGATGTTCTGAGAGTCACGTGAAAGTCACGTGAGAGTCTGTGAAAATTCAACATGGCGGCTCACTGCCTTGACTAGCTTACCAACTTTGTTTACTTGCACATTAACGCTTCTTACCATTAAATCCACACTACAAACGAGAGCCGACCATGCGCCCTCTCACCAGCCAGAGTGGAGGACCTCGAAGAGCTTATCGACTGATATTACGCCAAATACGTGATGGAAACCGGACCGAAAGCCGCGAGCACATCAGGTAAGTCTGCTAAACGTCGTAAAAATGAATTGACATCAACAGACACGTCAAATCTGGAGGCAGAATCCCACACCGAGGTACTAAAATCCATCAATAAGAGGCTGGGTGTGGTCGACTTACTGCACCGAGATTTTCAGGAAATGAAAACCAGCCTGGAATTTGCATACCAACAAATTCAGGATTTACAAAAAGTAAATCAAGACATCCATTTGGCTTTATCTGCGGTGACCTCGGAGGTAAAAGTTTAGTACAAAGTTTTTTGTAGACCTGGACCTCCATGGGCATGTGGGGTGGCCTTGACCTGGGTGGCTCGAGTGGGTTGCTGGGGTGTTTTGGGTGCCTCTGCGGGGGCGTGCGTCCCTTTCGGGTGCTCTCGTGGTCCCTGTGCGGTTTGGTGTTGCTCTCCTGCCCCCTTCGTACACGTCTGGGTGGCCCTTGGGGCTGTGGGCCTGCGTGTTTCTCTGCCGCTCTTTCCCCTTGCTCTCTGGCCCCCTGTCTCGTCCTCCCCCCCTCCTCCGCCTTCACTCTGCGCCTGCTCTCCCGTTGGGTTTGGCGTGGGGGGCTCCTGTCGGCCTGGGATGCTGGTGGGGGGGCTATGGCCTTCGCTTGTTGGGCGGCTGTGGCTGCGCCGGGAGGGTAGCTTGGGGGTTGGCTCGTCTGGGGGCGTGGGGTGGTGGGGTTCATGGCTTCGGGACGGGGGGGTCCGGGGTGGGGGTGGTGCTGGGGGTGGCTCCTCTTGGGGGCGGCGATTGCGTCCTGGGTTGTTGGGTGGCGGGGTGTTGCGGTGGGTTGCTCCGCCGGCCGGTCTGTGTGCCTTGGCCTGGTTCCCTGGTCTGCCCGGGGACTGGCCGCGGTTCAGCGGGGTGCCGTGCCGCCTTGGGCGGGGTGGGGCTGGTGGCTGGGGCCCGCTGTCCTCCGGGCTGTGCTGGCGTCAGGGGTGTCTCATGTCGGCACGTGGGTGATTGGGGGTGTCCTTCGTGGGAGGGGGGTGCTCTGCGAACGACGTTGGTGTGGGGTTGCGGTGCCTGGCTGGGGGTGCATGGCTGGCGGGGTAGCCCTGCCTGGGTGGTTGGTGGCGTCCTCTCTCGTCGGGGGGGCCGGGGCCGCCCACCTGTGGAGGGTGCTATGTCGTGGTGTCGTGCGGGCTCTCTTTGCAGGGTCTCTCCGGGCGGTGCAGGCCTGGTGGGGCGGGGGGGTGCCCCTTCCCTACGGGTGGGGCTTGGTGCTTGTCTCGTCTCCTGGTTGCCTTGGGGGCGCGCCTCACGGCGTGTGGGTCTGGGGTGGCCTGCCAAGCCGAGGTGGGGGGTGGGCGCGCTGGGGGATGCTGGCCTCTGCACCGGGGTTGGGGCGGGGTTGCTTGGGGGCGGGGTTGCTTGGGTGCTTTTTGCTGGGGGGCGGCTCTAGCTGTTCTGGTGACTGAGGTCGGTATCAGCCGCTTGGTAGGTGTGTCCTGCTATCTGCGGGTTGGCAGGTGGGTGGGTTCTGCGCCTTTGGCGGGGGGCTGTTGCTCCGCATTGGTTGTGTGCCGTTGGGGTGCCTCACTCCCGCGTTGGCGGCCGCCGGTCGCCCTTGCGCCGGGGGGGGGCCTTGCCCCGTGGCTTGCGCTGTCCGGTGGGGAGCGGGGCCTGGGCTGCTGTTCTTGCACCGTCTGGGGCTGTGCGGTCTTGCTGGGTTGTGGCCTGTTCGTGGGCTGGGGTGGGGGGGCGCGCCCCACGGGAGTTTGGCCCGGGGGCTTGCCCTTGGGGGTTCCCTGTCCTGCGGGTGCCCTACCATGCCTGTGGGTGCGGCGCCGGGTGGTTCCCCGGCTTGGCCGGCGCCCTGCGAGCCGGGCTCTGCAGTATGACTGGGCCCGTTGGTGAGGGGAGTGGGGGGGCTTTCTAGGGCTCATCGCGCGAGCGGCATCAAGGAAAGGCGATCTGGCACGCTCTGGGGTGCCTGGTCGGTGTGCCTGGGGGCCGGCGGGGCAACTTGCAGTATCCCCTTGGTGCCCTCGGCCACTATGGGCGTGGTCACTGTCCCTGAGGGCGATGCTCTTGGTGCTGCTTCTGTTCCGTGTCCTTCTGTCCTGGGGTCTGATCCCTGCTGGCTCTGGGCCTGCCGGCGAGTTCCTGCTGGCTGCCCGTTCGACGCGGCTCTGGCCGTCTGCTGGGCGTGGGCCTTGGCTCCACTGCTGGGATCTCGGGCGGTGGGCTCTCTGGGCCCTCCCCTCGGGGTTGGGTGCTTGGGTGTGGGTGGTTGGGGGGGGTGGGATCCTGGCGGGGGGCCTTGGGGTTGGGGGTTGGGGTCGGTGGCGGGATACGCTGGGTGCTCGGCTCCTTGGGGCTTCCTCGAATGTGTGTGTGGGGGGCGGTGGCTGTCTCTCTCTTGGGGGCGTCTGGGGGGTTGCTCGGCCGTGGGGGGGTGGCCTGGGGCTCCCTGGCCCCCACTCTTTCTGCTGGCCTGGCTGCATCTGCGGTTCTGGGGCAGTTCCTGGGTTTGCGGTAGCGGTTTTTTGCACATATACTGGTATACGATGCACTGGCAAGCCTTGGGATGTGGGATAAAACTCATACTGGGCTTAACTTTAGACACGTTTATCCCAAATACCTGCTTTAGGTACTACCATTCATTCATTCCCCCTGTCCACAGCCACCACCATTATAGCTAAGGTTCACACTTGTCACTATACTGGCTTGAGTACACAACATAATAAGCACAATATATTCTACAACTTCACATCTCACCCTCACTGTAAAACAATCTATTCTCCCCACTAGGGATGTAACGATTAATCGTAAGGCAGTTAAAAATCGATTCATAGGTATCACGGTTGAAATCGATTTTCTGAAAATTAAATCGCAGTATTTTTTTTAACCAGCAGAGGGCGCTATCCACAAGTGTAGGCGGCGGGCGGAGTCTGCTAATACTTTCTTTCTGGCCGCCTTCTACTCTTAAATATGTTAATAAATGATTCATTGCCCCTTTAGCACCGAAAGAATATCTGTTATATTACTTGAATATCTGTAAAAGTCACGTTTTTCTATTAGCTCTGTCTGCAAGCATAGCTTCTCTTCTTCACTGCAAGATATCTGCATGCCAACCGACCACTGTGTTACCAGCACCCTCTGCTGGTCCAAACAAATATGACGTAAATCAGTGTAATCACTGTTTTTTTTTTTTCTAAAGTCCAATTGTTAAGGCACAAAACAGTTGCACTTTTAATAGAAAAAGAACTATTATGCAGTTTTGCATTGTTTATTATAGAACCAGAATTTAAATTAATAGGCTTCATTTTAATTTGTATTATTCCTTTATTTATTTCATTCAAGATTAATTTTTAGTTAAATTGCATTGTTTTGAATAGTTTATCAAAGAATTCTTTTGACAATGAAAAATAAAAGGAAAATAATACAGTATTTTCTAGTTTTTTACCCAAAAAAAAAATTTGTCTACAGTCCCATTTTGTAAAATAAATCGTGAGAGAATCGTATCGTGAACCCAGTATCGTGAATCGAATCGTATCGGGAGTTGAGTGAATCGTTACATCCCTACTCCCCACCCTTTCTATTTCCTACCTTGAGTCTGTCCTCCCTGCTCCCTTTCCCCTCCCCCTCCCTCTCCACTTAGGTGTAACACTGATCTCCCTTTTTATATCCTCCCTCTAATAAAATATTTCTTACCCTTCCTTAGGGAGGGCTGGTGATGGTCACAATTAAGCAATAAAATAAATCAACTTATTTTATTGCAATAACAAAACATGATTTGCTGTCTCATAATGATTGCACTTCATGTAGTGTTGACCTTTGACAGCATGTGCAGACAAGAGAAAAAAAAAAAAAAGAAACCACTCCTGAACCAACCCTGCCACCTTGTGGCAGAAAACTTATCAGACCACCACCTGGTGTGAGGTTAAATCACAGCTGCAGATAATCACAGCATTGGTAAATATCTTTGTTTCTGTCATTTGGCTAATCTCATGAACAAAGTAATGGTGGTTGGTGGTCGCATACATTTGTTAACCAACATATTGGATGTTTTGCTTTTTAGCGAAAGAATTAGATGATGAATTAATGAAGATCAAACCTTCCTTCAAAGGAGCGTTGGTTACTTCTAACTTCTAAATTTGACTCTTTTAGTAAAGGTAGCAGGGCTGAGATTCAAATGCTTTCTTAAAATACTTTCTTCATGGGAACAATGAAAAGGGGTGAAATAAAACTATCAGCATACAATTTGTGTTGAACTGTTTGTTCAAACTGAGTGTTTGATTAATTCTGCTGTTTAAACTCTGTCATCAGTTCTTTCACTCTATAGAGGAGGCAGACTGAGATTAAACATCAAGGCCATTTAGTAATTCTGACATTCTCACATTGAATGATACAGAATCTCAGTCTTTGATAGCAAAACACAAGGTATGTTTGTTTCCGTATGTATAACACCAGCACTGCTATTTATTTATTCATTCATTCATGTATTATTTGTATTATTTTCAAAATAATGTGAATATTAGGAAAAAACCTCAAATTACATGAAACAGTAGGAGGAAAAAAAATAGGATGCATAAGAATATTTCACGATTTAATGTTGCCTGAGAAATGTATATACATTTATATAACACACATCTATAATAGAGCACATGTCACACAATTAGATAACACACATCTATAATAGAGCACATGTCACACATTTATATAACACACATCTATAATAGAGCACATGTCACACAATTATATAACACACATCTACAACAGAACACGTCACAAATTTATATAACACACATCTATAACAGAACACATGTTACACATTTATATAACACATCTATAACAGAACACGTCACATCTCTATCAAACATGCAAACACCAAAGGCATAAACAAGGTGATAAAAAATCCATTGTAGGGGGGTCTGGGAGGATCCTCCCTTAAAGAAATCTTTTGATTTTAATACAGGTGTGGTGAGAATTGTGTGTTCTTACTTTTATTTGCAGTAATTCACCAAAATAAAATGTGTGGATTAATGCTTTGGACACGCCTGGTTTATCGTCTCATTGGATTTAACTAATTTTTTATCGGACTTTTATTCTGTCAAAGGGCTACACTTGAAAAACAGTTTTATGGTAATTCTGCAGTAAAGTTCATTATTCAGTATATTTTTCTCTTATTTTGTTTCCACAAATTTTGCAGTTTCAATTTTCAATTCTCAAATATTTATTTGCCTTGCAAATACATATCTTGCTTAGTTTTTTCTTATTTTGTGTGTATTTGGTGTTATTTTTCTGTTCCTTTTATTATTCAGTATATTTTTTTCCTATTGTTTTTGTCTTGTTTTTTATATTAGTTCTTGAATTATAGTGAGTTACCATTTGCTTATTCTCGCAAGTTTACTTTTTGAAAAAATTATAAATTGTATTTCATACTTGACACCCTGTCCAGGGCTGACACCCGCCTAGCGCCCAGTGTGAGCCGGAGATAGGCACCGGCTGACCCCCGTGATCCTACCTCTTAAGCCCCAGCCACTTTTTTCCAAAAATCACATATTCATAACAAATAACATTTTTTAAGGTTCTTCAGATTGAAGTTGGACCCTTAGTGGTTACAGATGATGGAAATATATGATACTAAATGACAATAAATCATGTTTTAAATACAGAAATCTGTAGTCGCCCCAAAAAAACTAGAGATTTACATCAAATATAAATCCAATTATTAATCCAATGTTATTTATCGAAGGCTGTAAAAGCAGAAATAATTGAACTAATGTATGGACATCAACTGCAGCAAGTTTGGTGATGATAATAAACATCTATATAACACACATCTATAACAGAACACATGTTACACATTTATATAACACACATCTATAACAGAACACGTCACATCTCTATCAAACATGCAAACACCAAAGGCATAAACAAGGTGATAAAAAATCCATTGTAGGGGGGTCTGGGAGGATCCTCCCTTAAATAAATCTTTTGATTTTAATACAGGTGTGGTGAGAATTGTGTGTTCTTACTTTTATTTGCAGTAATTCACCAAAATAAAATGTGTGGATTAATGCTTTGGACACGCCCAGTTTATCGTCTCATTGGATTTAACAAATTTTTTATAGGACTTTTATTCTGTCAAAGGGCTACACCTGAAAAACAGTTTTATGGTAATTCTACAGTAAAGTTCATTATTCAGTTTATTTTTCTCTTATTTTGTTTCCAC
Source organism: Gouania willdenowi (assembly GCF_900634775.1). Taxonomy (NCBI): domain Eukaryota; kingdom Metazoa; phylum Chordata; class Actinopteri; order Blenniiformes; family Gobiesocidae; genus Gouania; species Gouania willdenowi. Next base: position 33,297,593 of record NC_041057.1, on the reverse strand, counting down.
AAATTTTGCAGTTTCAATTTTCAATTCTCAAATATGTATTTGCCTTGCAAATACATATATTGCTTAGTTTTCTCTTATTTTGTGTGTATTTGGTGTTATTTTTCTGTTCCTTTTATTATTCATTATATTTTTTTCCTATTGTTTTTGTCTTGTTTTTTATATTAGTTCTTGAATTATAGTGAGTTACCATTTGCTTATTCTCGCAAGTTTACTTTTTAAAAAAATCATAAATTGTATTTCATACTTGACACCCTGTCCAGGGTGGACACCCGCCTAGCGCCCAGTGTGAGCCGGAGATAGGCACCGGCTGACCCCCGTGATCCTACTTCTTAAGCCCCAGCCACTTTTTTCCAAAAATCACATATTCATAACAAATAACATTTTTTAAGGTTCTTCAGATTGAAGTTGGACCCTTAGTGGTTACAGATGATGGAAATATATGATACTAAATGACAATAAATCATGTTTTAAATACAGAAATCTGTAGTCGCCCCAAAAAGACTAGAGATTTACATCAAATATAAATCCAATTATTAATCCAATGTTATTTATCGAAGGCTGTAAAAGCAGAAATAATTGAACTAATGTATGGACATCAACTGCAGCCAGTTTGGTGATGATAATAAACATTAGGCCAAAGATAAACATGTTTTTGTACAAAAAAGTTCAGGCTGAAGCCCATTTTGTCACAACTGTGCCAAAGTTTTCCACAAGTTTGGAAACAAGTGTGAAACTGTAATATGTCAATCAAATTGATTCCAATCATTGTTAGTCTTATGTTTGACAACTAGATGTTGCTATTTGGAAACAAACACATTAATTTTTATTCAGGTCTCTGCTATGCCATGCACAATGCTGTTTTTGGTTTCACTCTTTGGTGGCGTTACGCAGGGCTCTTATTCAGCAATGCTTTGATCGATCAGAATGATTGACACAGCGTTACAAAGCTGAGAGCCTGTAGAAATGGGTGATTAACACTACGGGGGTGGGCTTTAGCCCTGGCCAATCAGAGCTGGGTAAAGGAGGGACTGGCAATTTTATTCACAAGCGCATTGCACCTCATTGGACGGATTTCTCGACTGAGAAGTGCTAGACGTATGTAATGGCAATATCTGTCTGACTACACGATTTGGATTTATCAAAAATATTGAGTTTTATACACATTGGAGGAACTTTTGATAAGAAACAACAAAGATAAGACACAATTCATCATCATTGGTGACTTTTTACACTGTGTATTTTCTGATTTTGTGGCGGTGTTTTGGTACGTAACATACTCGACCTGTATTTTTAGTTGATTCAACTCAGTTGCACGTAGGCTCTTGTTATAGAGCTGTGTGTTTATTTTGTGACTCATAGCAGTGGAAAAAAGTTAAGTTTGCAAAGTTGTTGACTTTTCCCTCTTAGAACATAATGGCCTGGTGTGTGTGTGTGGTCTTTTGTTCTGAGGATTACGGAGAGGTATAGAATTTGGGATTTAATTCGTTCTTTACAACATTAAAACCCGTAAGAGTCACGGAAGCTGGAGTTGCCCCCGCCGGAGGGTCCGTTGGGGTTGGAGAGGTTAAACAGAACAAAGCGGGTCTGAAAATGGATGTATGTATTCATACCATTTTGTACTCGGAAAGGTGAAATTTGTAATTATTAATGATGTGATATATCGCAATGTATATTGTATTGTTTAGCATCAGGATATATCGCATTGTGACATGCAAATCGTGATTCATATCATCACATTCAGAGCAATGCACACCCCAAATAATCAGTGTCTCAAGTGGAAGCAAATACAAGTTCAACTCAATCAGATCACATTGGTCTCATTGATCCCATGGAGCAAGTACAAACGCTTGATATGAAACTTCTCTCTCAGGGATAAAGTCACAGCCGTGACCGAGGCCAAGAACGGTTTCAAACTAAGAAATGAGACTGATAAAGAATATAAAAAGCACACGTGTTATCTAAAATGTTTATTGGGTCACAAACACATCCAAACCCCAAAGATTAGTTGACACAATAAGGTGATGATGGGAGGGAGGAGGAAACCCAAATCTCCAAAAAGCCACAGAAAGGCGACACCCAGACTGTGAGGTCACCTGTATGATATAAAACACAGAGGAAGCAGTGGAGATCATCCAGCTGCACATCAACATCTAGAAGAACCAATCCTCAGCACTGACCAGTTCATCACCATGAGCCCAATCCTCTGCCTGAGCGTCCTCGTGATGCTTTTCTGCACAGGTAACCTCAGCTCTTCCTCAATACATTCTGTCTATCAACATCCTTCATTTATAGGCTTTTATTCTGTTTATAATGAAACATCTGATTTAAGATTAATCAACAAACATTTAAGGATTCCAAGGTCTGTTGTGTTCAAATGTTTGCATTTAGACAACAACAGATTAAAATATGTCGAATTTTAGCAACAATGCTTATTTGCATCTGCCGTCCCTCAGCAGGTTACAAAAATAGAAGCATTTGCAGCTAACGTGCTAAATAGATGGCTAATAGTCAGACTATGGTTAGTAGATCAACAGCATCACGTGTCTGTGTGTGAGACACTGATTATCAATGCACATCTAATGCTTTCTTTTTTCACTGATTCTTAGAGACCGGAGCACTCAAGTGTTACACTTGTGATGGAGACGACTGCACAAAAGTTGAAGAATGTGACGACAGAAATATCTGCATGAGCTCTACTTCTCTGCGTACTGTCTGCTTCTCTTCATTTATTTTAGAATTCAAACAATAATAAGTTCTGCTTTGAATGCTAATCAATCTTTTGTTTACCCTTACAGACATGGTAGGCACAGAGCCCAATATAACGAGGGCCAAGTTTTGTACAACAGCTAATTACTGTCAAGAGATTGATTCGATTTTCAACCATCACCATGTGTCCATCAACATTAATTTTGTGTCAATTGTGGCGAGTGTCAAGTGCTGCAGTACAGACCTCTGCAACACTGATAATCCGCCAGGTAAGATGTTTTACAAAATAATTTTGAGTCACACAAATATTCTGCCCATAGTTTAATTACAGCTTTAGCTGACCTGTTGTGGGTTTCTTTCCAGACCCGCCACAATATACGTTGACACCAACTGGTTTTCAGTGCAAATTCTGTTTGTCGGATGAGAAGACTTGCCGAATTCAAGAATGCATGGGAGTACAAACTCATTGCCGGAGAACAATTTGTAAGTGTTTTGATATATTCTAAAAGCCTTTTATATGTTTTTAATTAAGTAAATGTAAACAGCTTTAACCTCCCAGGCTGTACATTTAGGCCCAACACTTTTTTCATTAAAGGATGATAACCATAAAAACAATTGATTTTGAGTTCAAACAAATCCAGACAATTTCTACATCTTTCTATTTTATTGCCAAAAGTGTTACTACGATTCAACACAATGCACAAAGTGAGCTCTTTAAAAAAACATAGATTTTTTTAATAAATTCAAACTTGTTTCTTTGACAGTCAACGGACGACCACAGGAAGGATGTGCAACTTCAAACTTTTGTGGCGAGGAGAGATATAACAGAACAGAAGCATTTCCAGGCTTTGCTGGTAGTCTTCAATTTCCAGCAACATGTTCATTGGCCAAATTCATTATCTTTGAACCAACAACCACTGAACCAACAACGGCTGAACCAACAACGGCTGAACCAACAACCGCTGAACCAACAACCGCTGAACCAACAACCGCTGAACCAACAACCACTGAACCAACAACCGCTGAACCAACAATGGCTGAACCAACAACGGCTGAACCAACAACCGCTGAACCAACAACCGCTGAACCAACAACCGCTGAACCAAAGTGTGTCCCAATTGAAACCACTCCTGAACCAACCCTGCCACCCTGTGGCAGAAAAGGATAACTACTCTCACTAAATGTTGATTAAAGTCTGGGTGTCTCTTTAGTGGATCCTACATCAAACATGCAGATCTTAAACTTATCAGACCACCACCTGGTGTGAGGTTAAATCACAGCTGCAGATAATCACACCATTGGTAAATATCTTTGTTTCTGTCATTTGGCTAATCTCATAAACAAAGTAATGGTGGTTGGTGGTCGCATACATTTGTTAACCAACATATTTGATGTTTTGCTTTTTATCGAAATAATTAGATGATGAATTAAGGAAGATCAAACCTTCCTTCAAAGGAGCGTTGGTTACTTCTAACTTCTAAATTTGACTTTTAGTAAAGGTAGCAGGGCTGAGTTTCAAATGCTTTCTTAAAATATTTTCTTCATGGGAACAATGAAAAGGGGTGAAATAAAACTATCAGCATACAATTTGTGTTGAACTGTTTGTTTAAACTGAGTGTTTGATTTATTCTGCCGTTTAAACTCTGTTATCAGTTCTTTCACTCTATAGAGGAGGCAGACTGAGATTAAACATCAAGGCTATTTAATAATTCTGACATTCTCACATTGAATAATACAGAATCTCAGACTTTGATACCAAAACACAAATGGTAAATGGACTTGATTTTATATAGCGCTTTATCACCACACTGAAGCAGTCTCAAAGCACTTTACATATCAGCTCATTCACCCAATCACTCTCACATTCACACACCAATGGGACAGGACTGCCATGCAAGGCGCTAGTCGACCACTGGGAGCAACTTAGGGTTCAGTGTCTTGCCCAAGGACACTTCGACACATAGTTAGGTACTGGGATCGAACCCCCAACCTCTCGATCAGAAGACGACCCACTACCACCTGAGCCACAAGGTATGTCTGTTTCCGTATGTATAACACCAGCACTGCTATTTATTTATTCATTCATTCATGTATTATTTTTGTTAATTTTTCAAAATAATGTGAAAATTAGGAAAAAACTTTAATTTACATGAAACAGTATTTAGGAGAAAAAAAATTAGATGCATAAGAATATTTTACAATTTAATGTTGCCTGAGAAATGTATTGTGGTTGTTGGCATTTCAGTGGCTGACATGTTTATGGGTTTTAGTCCCTTTTCATCAGGGCCGGTGAACATTACCATGTCAAACTTGGTGTTACAACCCTGCTGTTGGCCCAGCCCCTGTGTTGGGAGGAAATGTAAAAAGCACTGTGACAGCACTGGTCTGCGATTGGTGGCTTCCTCTTCTCCTATGCAAATTCTCCTGTGCTGCTCCTTCTTCAGGATTGGTTTTCTTCTTCCTCCACCTGCACTTGGAGCCAATCAACAATCATTCCTCATCAGTCTCCACAGTTAAAAGGATCTCTGGAACATTTGCTCAGGGGGAATCTGACTAGCAGGTTGCCCCACTTCGAGATGTGACTTGCCTCTTTCGATAATGAGTAGAGTAGAGTAGAGTAGAGTAGAGTAGAGTAGAGTAGAGTAGAGTAGAAGGCTTAGTAGGATTCAGCTGTGTTGTGAATTAGGTTCTGTTTTGATTGTTATCTGTACATTTTGAGATTGCTCCCTTTGTTAAACTCCCTCTTTGCAGGTGACTCTTTAAGTTTGTCATTGCTCCCTTTGTTAAAACTTTATAATAAATTGTCTTGGTTTACCTTTTTATATCTGCGTTATGATACTTCTTCCCTCCTAGACAAAAGAGGACGTAACAAAAGTGGGGGCTTATTCGGGATCTTTCTCTTAAGGGAAGTTCTGGGGGGAAAAAAAAAAAAAGACAATTTAGAATAAAAAAATTTTTGTGTATTTGAATCGTATTGGGAGGACGAATTGTCTGAGTTTAATTTAAATCAATTTATGGCAATTACGTCTCTGGGTCAGATTGAAAATTGTAATAAAGATGAACTAAAAGAGATTGCAAGCTACTTAAGCATCACACACCCCAAACAAATTCTGAAAAGGGAACTTAAAGAGTTGATTGTGGGTAACCTGGTGGAGTTGGAGTTGCTGGTGTTACCAGGGCAGCCTGAGTCTGATGGCGCACATGTGGAGGCAAGGAGTGGGCCAGAATTTCATCCAGAGGAGGGATCGGAGAGGACGGAGGTGAGCAGCCTAAAACACCGTTCCCTCTCCCCCGTTTTGATCCTTTTGCATCTACAAGTGGCTCCCGTGATGGCCGAGTGAAGGTGCGAATAGCACGTCTTCAGATGGAGGCTGAGGAAAAGGCCCAGGTCCGACGTGCTCAGTTGAAAGTGGAGAAACTGAAAATCGAGGCTGACAAGGTGGTCAGACTTCGTCAGTTGGAACTGGAGGCTCAGAGAGAGCTCCAGTCCCTTGGGCCCGGCACCGCAACTAGAGGTACACCCTTAGTACCCTTAGGTACTCCACCCACACCTTTGATGTTAGTAAGAACGTAGCATTAGTTCCAACGTTTCGTGAGGCTGAAGTAGATTGTTACTTCTCTGCATTTGAGCGTATTGCCTTAGCCTTACAATGGCCTCGTGATATTTGGCCATTATTACTACAATGCAAAGTTTCTGGTAAGGCCCAAGAGGCCATTGCTGCTATGTCATTAGAAGACAGTTTACAATATGATTTAGTTAAGTCGGCTATCCTTCGTACTTATGAACTCGTGCCTGAGGCGTACAGACAAAGATTTAGAAATCACCGGAAGGCGGCAGTTCAAACTCATTCTGAATTTGCCAGAGAAAAGACCGTATTGTTTGATAAATGGAGCAATGCCTGTAAGGTTACAAACTTTGAGTCCCTTCGTGAGTTAATTTTGCTGGAAGACTTTTAAAAAGTGTTTACCTGAGTCTATTGTAGTATATATAAATGAACAAAAAGTTCCATCTCTGTCAATGGCTGCTGTGCTCGCAGATGAGTATGTGCTCACGCTCAAGTCAACCTTCCATTCGGGTGCTGGTGAGAGACCACGGAGTACTATGAATTTTCACAGTACTAGAATGTTTGTTACAATTCCCAAAGGTGAAGAAAGAGAATGTTTTTGTCACAAACCAGGGCACCTCATTGCAAATTGTGTAAAGTTAAAGCATAAAGAGCAACTACAGGTCCCTCGAGGGGCCTCACAAACTAAAGCTGTTGGGTTAATTCACTGTCATTCCGTGGTAGAGGTTATGAAGACGGTTGACAAATGTTTTAAACCATTCACCTTTAATGGTCTTGTGTCAATTCCAGGTGGAACTGCTGATAAACGCCCAGTTTGCATCCTACGAGATACTGCCTACTCCCAATCGGTAATACTAGAGTCCACATTATCCTTTTCAGAGAATTTGGCCGCCAGTTATAATGTTGCCCTATAATCCACAGTTAAAAGGATCTCTGGAACATTTGCTCAGGGGGAATCTGACTAGCAGGTTGCCCTACTTCGAGTGTTCATATGACTTGCTTCTTTCGATAATAATTAGACTAGATTAGAAGGCTTAGTAGGATTCAGCGTGGTTGTGAATTAGGTTCTGTTTTGATTGTTATCTGTACATTTTGAGATTACTCCCTTTGTTAAACTGCCTTTGTTAAACTCACTCTTTGCAGGTGATTCTTTAAATTTGGTAAATTCCCTCTTTGTAGGTGATTCTGTTTGTCATTGCTCCCTTTGTTAAAACTTCATAATAAATTGTCTTGGTTTACCTTTAAACCTTTAAAGAACAGGGGAGGGATTAGCTCAGTGCTAACCTAGCATCTGAATACCAGAGAAATAGGTTGTGGCCATCACTGTTTACCCTTGTTGAGTGGAAACAGGTTAGAAATAAATAATATAGGGAGAATATGTTATGTAATTTAAACACATGTGGCACTGTCATAGCAGCTAAGGATGGATGGGAGCAGGTCTATTGCACGGTAAAAATGAGTTGCAAGATTGGTGAAGAGATCAACTTTTGGAGCTTTTATTAGCAGAGGGGTAGAGTACTGGTAAATCCTACTCAAGTAATAATAATAATAATAATTAAAGCCGCGAGCGGCGTCATAGGGTCTGATGAAGCGGCCGGGGGCGGTAACCCACGGTCACGTATACCACTGTTGGGGATTTGGGAATTGGCCTGAGCGAATTTGGTGTAAAAACAGCTGAGATATTGCATTTACCAATCAATGGCGAAAGATTTTCCTGTCATTTTAGGCCCCTCCCACTGATAACAGTTTTTTTTCAGGATTGGTGATGAAGAAGAGGAGTGATAATGAATATTTGAAACATGTGAAAGTTTAATGGTGTAAATTGGTTAAAGAATGACCAAGCAGGTAAAGTTCTTAATTGTATGTGTGAAATGAGAACCTGCAAACTCCACAGAAGAGGAGGACTGGTGATGAAGAGGAGGAGTGATGATGAAGAGTTCAATGGTATGATGGCGAAGGATTTTCCTTTCACACTTTTTCAATGTGTGAGAAAATACATAAATTAATAACTAATATAAGGGAAAAAAGGGACAGATATTAAATATGTATATAATTTATTTAGGCATTATTTTTTTTTCTCACACATTGAAAAAGTGTTAAAACATTGTTATTCATGTCAACAGTGTATTTACTGTATTTTTTATTTTGTACTGACATAGTTGATAATTTATACATTTATGTTTTAGTTTAAAAACTATTTAACATAGCATTAGTCTAGCAATTGTATTAACCTAGCATTAGCATTATTTAGAGTTAGCATTAAGCTAACATTAATTTTAACCTAGCATTAGCTAGCAATAAGTTATATATTTATGTTTTAGTTGATGTTGCCAAATAAATAAAATAATTACATTTCCGCTTTTTTTTTTATCAATCTATATTTAATGTATTTAAATATGGAAATACTTATAATTTATACATTTAACTTTTAGTTTAAAAACTGTTTTTATCAGATTTTCATGATTGAAAAAAGATTTGAAGACATTTTAATTGCATTTAAATAGTAAACACATTTGTTGTAAAATTCTGATCCGTGATTGGAGCGTTTTTACGCTGCACTGTGATTGGTTGGTCAGGTACAGGTCGAATCTATAAATGGCCCCTGCCGTCAGTCACACGTTGTTGTCACTGGATATTGATCACCAACAACTTTGGACTACCTTTTCCACCCTTGCATTGCCAGAAACCTCGGACTTTCAAAGCGGTAAGTAAACTCTGACTGGGCCTCTCATGTGTTCAGGCCTGAGCCATTGATGATAAACTAATGATTAAGGCGCGGGTGCGTGCGTGTGTGTGTGTGTGCGTGCGTGCATGTGCGCGCCTTCTCACTAGGCCGTGAACATGTGAGCAGGCCTCAACTAGTTATGCTAAGCTAATGATTGAGTCACGTATGTGCCCGCCCGCTCGCACAGGGAGCGTGCACGTGCCTCCATTGGCACCGTAATTGTTTGAGAGTAATGTACCTCTGTCATTACAGTAGCATTTAGAGTGTGTGGAAGAGATGGAGAGTAGGGAGCAGATGGTAGATGAACATGGTGAGGAGCAGATTCCTGATCTGGCATGTAACGCGGAACGAGTTTGTCGATTGGAAAAGAGAACCAACATCTTGTGTAGAAAAGATGGTTTGGCTTTAGTTGGGTCTTTGAATGAAAAGCAGATGTCTGTATTTTATCAAATACGACAGTGGTGCATAGACAAGGTTTCAGGGAAAAAAATTGAGCCATTCCACGTGTTCATTACTGGTGGTGCAGGGACAGGAAAGAGCCATTTAATAAAAGCCATTCAATATGAGTCGACTAGGTTGCTGTCACCTTTGTGTCACGATCCGGACAATGTTAGTGTTGTGTTGACGGCACCAACTGGTATTGCTGCTTTCAATTTGAAGGCATGTACAATCCACACGGCTCTTGGCATTGGACTGGATTTGCGCTTACCGTACATACCGTTGGGTGAAGAGAAGGTGAATGCATTGCGTTTGAAATACATGGACTTGCATATATTGATAATTGATGAAATTTCCATGGTGGATCATAAATTGTTATGCTACATTCATGGTAGGTTGAGGCAGATAAAGCAAACGGGTGACTTTTCTTCCTTTGGCAACGTGAGTATTATTGCTGTGGGTGATTTCTATCAGTTGCCTCCCGTTAAAGGGAAACCTCTCTATGTTGAGGGTATCGGGGTTCACCTGTGGTCTGTGTTTCAGGTAGTTGAGTTAGAGGAAATAGTGAGACAGAAGGACAGAGTGTTTGCTGAGTTGTTGAACAGGATCTGAACTCATGCAAAGGGAGCGAAAATGCTGGCTAGTGATGTTGAGACGCTGAAGCATTGTGAAACTGGTGAGGTTAGTTCAGGTTTACACATATTCCCTACAAATAGTCAAGTAAGTGAGCACAATTGTGGTGAATTGTTAAGGATTTGTCCAGAACATGTAAAAATTGTAGCGCAGGAATTCAAAAATAGTAAGAAAACAGGGAAGCTTGAATTAATTGAGGGGCACCATTCCAAAACATCGGAAACGTCTTTGGAGGAAACGCTGCTTGTGGGTGTGGGTGCCCGTGTTATGTTGATTAAAAATGTTGATGTTGAGGATGGCCTTGTAAATGGCATTTGTGGTGAAGTGACACACACAGAGAGAGACGGTGAGAAGAAGTTTCCTAGTAAAGTGTATGTGAAGTTTGATGACACTGTGGTTGGTGCGCAGAGGAGGAAACGGTCAGTCAACCCTTATAGGGATTTGGCTGACTCCACCGAGATTGGCCCAGACAAGAACAGAGTGTCCAAATAGAGTGGGATGCGGAGGCAATTTCCACTGAAGCTTGCTTGGGCTTGTACGGTCCATAAGGTGCAAGGACTTACTGTGGACAGCGCTGTTGTGGGTCTAGTTAAGACATTTGCAGCAGGACAGGCATACGTGGCGTTGAGCAGAGTGAAGAGTTTGGCTGGGTTGATTCTCCAAGATTTTGATGAAAAATATGTGTATTGTAGGCACGGTATTAAGGAGGCACTTCAAAATATGCCTCTGTTCTTGGTGAAAGGTAAGAAGGAATTAAAACCAGTAGTTTTCTCTATGTTTTTAATGAATGTGCAGAGCTTGGCTCTCCATGTTTCACACTTGGCCTTACGCACACAGCATTTGCATTGTGACTGCATTGCTGTAACTGAAACATGGCTCCCTAATACGGATGCACTGGATATGGTAAAGATTGATGGTTACAGTTTCCATAACAGTCCGGAGTGTAGCGTACTCCGGCAGGAACACAGTATTTAGAGCTTTGCAAGCCCAGCAACATGGTGGTGTTGGCATTTTCAGTTCATTAAATGTGGCATTTGAGGTGGTCAAATTGCCACATGTTGATTTGGAGTGTGGTACCGTGAAATATTTATCCTGGGACATTTTAGTGGCAGTTGTTTATAGACTTCCATCATATCCAATGTCTTTGTTTAAGGAGCAACTTGGCAAACTACTTGATTGGTTAGAACCACTAAGTAGCACGGTTGCTGTCATGGGAGATTTTAATTATGACATTTTGAGGTCATCTTCCATCTGTAAATTTGTGGAAGATAAAGGGTTTGTGCAGCTAATCACACAACCCACCACTGAGCGAGGCACATTGATTGACCACGTGTATGTGAAAACATCACGTTTTGAAGTAGAGTCAGTAGTGTTGCCTACGTACTTCAGTGATCATGAGGGGATTGTTTGTTGGTTTAGAGAAAAGTCATCCCAGGAACATGAAAAGTGTTTGTAAAAGGTCAGAGTTTCCAGGTAGGGTTTGTTGCCATTTTTTATCTGATGCAGAGACAGTTGTTGTTGTAGTCGTAGTGGTACGGAAATAATTGTGTTGGTAGGTTTGTTGCCATTTTGATCTGATGCAGACAGTTGTTGTTGTAGTAGTGGTACGGAAATAATTGTGTTGGTAGGTTTGTTGCCATTTTTAATCTGATGCAGAGACGGTTGTTGTTGTAGTAGTGGTATGGAAGCAATGTCGTTGGTAGGTTTGTTGCCGTTTTGATCTGATGTAGGGACAGTAGTTGTTGTTGTTGTCGTAAGAATAGATGTTTGTTGGTAGGGTTGTTTCCATGCAGGTAGACCAGCTGATACTGTATGGTGTTGTTTTGCATTCTGTACCTTCTGCTCACCCTTCTCTTTCTTTTGTGTTTCAGGTGTCTAAAAGCTGTCCATAAGACTCGGGGTTGTGTTAAATGTTGATGCCATTGATATTTAATTAATTCCATATTCATTTTGAGGGGTGTGATTTTGTTTTGTTACTGGTCCTATTATTTTGAAATACCTGTAGGGAAAAAATGATTTCCCTCATAGTGCTGGGGGAAGTGAGGAGGCAACTTTATATGCAACGCCAATTGTCAGTTTTATTTTCTAATGTACGCCAAATTGGATGTGTTATTGCAAAATTTAACAATGTTTCTAATTTATAATGTAAAACAGTTTGATTCGTTATATTTCTCTACATCCATAAACTTTAATATAAGTATTACATCATCCAGAATATCAACATTTGGCTAAATTACAGCGTGATATCGAAATTCGGCCATTTTGCCCAGCACTATTTTTAACTTTTTATTCACTGTGTCATGATAGGCCCCTCCCACTTTTCACAGCCTGCTCTATTTGCCATAGCAATGTGCTTCCATCTAATAAGATTCATCCTACAGTGTTTTGAAGTCAACACGACATGTCGTCTTGCCGCTAGAGCTGCTGGTGTAGGACGGCCCAAGAAGCGGCGCCCTCTGAGAGCGCAAGGCATTGTGGGTGTTTTTGGTTATCGTTTGTTGTTTGGGGCTGTACGGTCATCATGTGTATCAAATATGAAGCAGTTTGAACTTTGCATTCTGGAGTTACAAGCGTTTTCGTATAACGGCGTAGTTGTGGAGAAGGATTTTCCTGTGTGATTATAGGCCCCTCCCACTGGCCATGATGGGTAATTTGGTCATCGAGCGTTGTTTATGGATGGACAATCATCGTGTGTATCAAATATGAAGCAGTTTGAACTTTGCATTGGAGCGTTATAAGCATTTTCCTATTACGGCGTGCTGATGGCGAAGGATTTTCCAGTGACATTGTAGGCCCCTCCCACTGACCACAGTCTGTTGTTTCTTCAATAGGAATGTGCTCCCCTCTGTGTAGGTTCATCCTACAGTGTTTTGAAGTCAACACGACATATCGTCTGTA